>NC_056585.1:18616356-18876356 GCF_018340385.1 Cyprinus carpio | reverse complement strand
TATATATATATATATATATATATATATATATATATATATATTTTTATTTATAATTTTTATTTATTATTATTGTTTTATTTGAGATTAGGTTCTTGTATTAATGTATTGTGTGTAGTGTAATTTTATTATTTTTTTTTTTTTTTTTATTCAGGTCTTACAGGCGTTGAAAAGTTATATCAAACATTTTGGCATCCTTTTGTGACAGTGTGTTTTCTTCTTTTTTTTTTTTTTTTTTTTTGAAGATTTTTATTTTTTTATTTTTTTTGCCATTTTCTTTTATTTGATAGGACAATAGGGAGACAGGATTTTTTTTTTTTTTTTTTTTGATTTTTTTTTTTTTTTTATTTTTTTTGGGATTTTGGAAGCGAAGTGGGATGGGATTATTATTATTGTTATTATTATTAGTATTGATAATTATTGATATTCTATGTATAGATAATTTGTGTTTATTTTTTTAAATCCAAAATAGCATAGAATTAAATTTTTGTTTTCAATAATTTTATTTTCAATAAAAAAAGTTTAGTTTTTTTGTTTTTGTGTAAAAATGACAACACTGGTTTGGTTAATAGATAATTCATAGCAACACCTTCATCACGGCGGCAAGTTTTTCACAGGCAAGCACCACTCATATATTCTTCAGAAAATGGCAGATATTCATTTTTTATATTGCTGTTAAAACCAGCTGTATGAGTTTGATTAAGGTGCTGCGCCATCGTCTGCTGAAGGGCTTATCTTTCACAAATACTGTAAAACTAACCAGCTATCTCTGTGCTCTCAAGCTACTCTTTTACAAAACAAACAAGAGCAGGAAGTTATGAGCGTAAAGCCTCATAACTACATTTACTGGCATAGTTTATACACGATCCAATCCCTGAGTAATCCAGACAGCGGGTAACAGCGGGTCCCATAAACATCTCGTAATCCAGCCTGCCGGGGAAGCAGTTGAGCGTGTGCTTTAGATGCCGTGTGCATGGACACACTAATTCCAAAGTGAAGCGGGTCACAGCTTACACATTAAAGTCCTGTCAGCCCAGTAATCACTATCTGAGTCAAACCTGAGACGGCACACAAAGCCGCTAGCAGAATGAATGCTCACCCTGCGCTCTATCATTATAACTCATTATGCTTGACTAGCTTTTGTCATTAAAGCAAACATCGAGGGCTGTAATCAAAGATGGAGTCTAAAGGATGTAACAGAGGGGTCCGGCTTTTTGGGGAGGCATATCAGAAATAATTGGCTGTTAGGGAAGAGTGCTTTCTCTAAGCTATGCTTACAGATGCTTTATCTGTATAAAGACTTCCTGTTTACCGTCGATTCTGCTCCTGCATCCACACAAATAGTTCTTTTCTAGAATTCTCCATTATCGTGCAACCAGAAGAAGTTTTCGTGATGAAAGGATCCAAGGTTTGTCTCGAGCCAGATGCTCCTCTGACCACCCTGAGCATCTGGACCGGGGTCATCCCATGCAGCGTGAGCCCGAGCCAACGGAGAACTTTCGAAAACAACAAGCTACAAGCTGCTCTCCTGCATTCCTAAGGCTTTTGTTCCTTGGTTTCCTTTAAATTGAAATTTTTTTATTGTTGGTTTTGTCTTTCACTTCGCCTCCCTGGATCACTGTGCAACTGTCCTGGGTCTTTGATCTACTGCGTATAATGAAGCAGATGAGCACAGGCACTCGTAATCAATCTGGTTTCTCTCAATAAGGTGAAATGAGTGTGGAGGCTGTATTTGGATGCAATTCATGACTGGGGTCTTTCTATGCTGTAGTGGTTTTAATCAGGCTGCGTCTGCTTCCACGTATCACCTGTTCACGTTGGATGTGAGCTGACTGAGAATCCATAACGTGGGGGGAACTATGAAAAACTTATGAAACCACACACATGCATTCAGTGCCTGTCAGGAATTGTTTACGGTTGACAAGTGGATCCATAGGTCTGTGAAGAGTGGCAATGCATGAATTTCAGCGGCGATTGCCTTCAGTGGGATTGTGGAGACTTACAATTACACTGTTCATACCTTTTGTGGATTTGATTCCGACAGATAATGCTGTCTTGCACTAACAAGCATAATGCCAGGCTGCCTTGAAGAAGTCATTTTATTTATTCTACTTTATTTTGTTTATTTTTTTATTGTTGTCCTCAAGGCAAACTTTGACATTTGTACGCACGACACTTGAAGTATTTTCAAAGGCCTCTTCACACCAGGGCAAACAAATTAGATCAACTTATCGGTTAACCTTCAAGATATAAATAATGATACCCAGCCACATGTTGTGCTTGAAGTATTTGGAAAAACTTATTTGTTTGCTTTCAAACAATTATTAAGCAGCACAAATTAGTAACAAAATAATAATAATAATAATAATAATAATAATTATTATTATTATTATTATTATTATTATACAATTACAACAAAATAATATACAAATTCATTTTAATAAATAAATAAATACCTACCTACCTACCTACATAAAAATAAATAAATATGAATAAATAAATAAATAAATAAAATACAATAAATAAAATAATAAAATCAGTAGATTACAATGATTTCTGAAGGATGATGATGCACTAAAGACTGTATTATTGACTGAAAATTCAGCTTTTCCATCACATGAATAAATTAATTGCAATGTTATTTCACTGTTCAAAAATATATATATATATATTTTTAATACACATTTGCTATTAGTTATTAATTCACACTCTTAATTGTGAACAACATTTAAGAAATTTCATGGCCATATGACTGTAGAAGTGAGATTTCTATGCCATTCCATGTACACTTGTGTACATTCTGTTTAGAATAAAGCAAACAATGAGCAATACTTTACAGCATTATTAATCTAGGTTAGTTTTCACCTTTGCTCTTTGCATATTCAATTAAAAATTTAAACAGTGTATTTGCAAATTAGTATAAATTACTATTAGTCAATATATTATGTATGTAAATTACTTTACAATGAACAGTGTATGTATGAATAAACATTAAATGCTGTAATAAAAGTTTATTATTTATTTATTTATTTTTTACTTATTTTTTTATGATATCTAAGCCATTAAACTAATGTTAACAAATTAAACCTTATTCTAGAATGTTACTATTAGATCCTTATTTGTTTTAGAGGTGCACCCTGGGAAAGGTCAGTGAGAGTTTATGCAGTAAAACTCCCCACTATCACAGAGATAGACTGTTGTTTTGTTAGGTGATAGATTCTTTCTAGACACTAGACATGAACCACTTGTTGGTCATATGCCTCAGGGATCTGATTTCAGTACAGAATGAAAGTTTGGTGGTTTAAATGTAATTGGTCAAACCAGCCCTTAAACCAACCATCTCTTCTCGTAGCTCATTGGCTGAGGGCCTGATTCCAAAGGGCATGGCTGTAAAGCCCTCTGCAGCCAGTTAACAGACCTGAGGAATGACTCTTCCCACACTCTGTGTGCTCTTGAGCTGCCTAGCTAGAAATTAAAGACATGGTTGGGTCTTGGTACTGTAATTCCCCAGCTTAGAACTACAACCCATTCATGTTCACACAGCTGAGACCGCCTCTAAAACATGATGTATTTCCCTCGCTCATTATTTCAGCACTTCCTCTTTGTTAAATCCCGGTGATATGGCTTCTTAGAGATGACCTTACGATAAGGCGTAATGTCAGTAAGATCCATCGTCTTTCATAGATGCCTGTTTTCATTTCACACAAATGTGATCATGCAAATTTAATATAAGAGATAACCTATTATCGGCTTTGCACACTGCATCACCATAGTAGAGAGATGGTAGTGCTGCTCTGCCAGATTACTGTATGAATGTGCGTGCTAAGTGAGCTCCAAACCAATAAAATAAGCCATGCTTGAGCAAGTCCCGCTTCGCACGCCACAAAAATCACGTGCGGAAATTAAGTGGAGGTTACAGAATTGCTTTGTCATTTGGCCTAAATCTATTGGATGCTTCATGATATGAGTGTATTTGCTCACAGATTGCTGCACTTTGCTTTTCCCACAACCACAGAGGTTACCGTAAACAAAAGTTTTCTGACATGAGGAGGAGAAACAGGGCTTGGCAATCCTCCTGAGTTCTTATCCAAGTCCAGCTGTTAGTTTTTCTCAGTCTCAGTGTGTCTCTCACTCATAATGAAACTGTTAGAGAGCTAGTTGTTATTGGGTCAGGCTGTGACCTTTCTAGCCTCTTCTCCACTTAGTCTCCACAGGCTACCAGGAGAACCCAGGGTGAGAATTAGGAGTGTATTAGCGACCCCTGCACCTGGTCATGCTTTGAAAGTCTCTCAGGCATACCACGTCGTCCTTAGAGGGAATCAAGCTTTACCTGCCGTCCCATCGCAATTATCATTAGTGCTAACCTCCCCCTTTTCCCTTGTTATCGTTAAAGATGATGATAATTGCATGGATGGGAGAGCGTGGCCCTCTCCCCCAGCTGTTTTTCTTTGCTGTTCACCTTGAGGCTAGACAGCTTTGCCTGAGTTCCCCAGCACTGTGAAGGTCAAGACTGAGGAAATGGGGTAAGTCGTTATAGGAAAGATGCCTCCTAATAACCTGACATCAGAAATCTGTCAGAGAGAGGTTGAATTATACTCATTCAGACAAGCATCCCTTGAATATATGAGCCACAGACTCTTTTGTCTTCAACAGGCTCTCCGGTCCTTGAGTAAAAATCACTTCACTTATACAAATGAATAGCTCCGGACACTAATGTTCCGCCGCAGAATCTCTACCCTAAATTTAGAGTGTATATGCCAGAATCTTCGTTATGCTCTGCTCAGATTCAATTTGTGTGCGTTTTTTCCTTATTGATCGTCCTTATCCGATCAATGCAGGTTCACTTGGATGAAAGAAAAAGAAACAGTTTTAGGTTGGTCCCTAAATGATTTTTTTTGGGTTTTCTTTTGTGTGAGAGAATATATTTTTTTTTTGGGGTTTGTGAGTGTATTTGAGAGGCTAGATGGTGGGAACGCAGTGGTTGGCTATTATCCAGGCAATAAATTGGTTGCAGGGTTGAGAAAGAGACCTCTCTTTAGCCTTAGTAACTGGCAGAAATAGTCACAGCTGTAATTCCCCAATAAAATAGTGTTTTCAAACTTCAACTGTGTGTTTGAGGCATCTTGTAGATCTAGCTGAGGATGTGGAGAAATGAAAAAAGAAAAAAAAAATGACTCTTTTTTTTCTGACTTTACTCTTCTTTCACATCAGTACTCTGTATCTTCATTTTCTACCTTCTTTTTATTTTTTTTATTTATTTTATTTTTTTTTTTTTTATTTTTTTTTTTTTTATTTTTTTTTTTCCCCACTGACTTCCATTATTTTGTCCATTTGTTTGTATCTGCGTGTTCCTAGTTTTAGAACAACATGAGGGTGAGTATAATGATGGCAGAAACTTTGTTTCAGACTAAACTTTCCTTTTTACCATACTGTAATTGTTGAAGTATTTTTCACTCAGGCTTGATTCAATTCCTGAAAGAATCCGTCTGGTATTGATTGGCATTGTTCAAGTTTGGACAGTCAGTTTTGCGGAGGTAGATGAGTCAGATTATTCCAGACAGATTGTGCGTTCTGACAACGCTCTTCCCAGTGGACAGCCAGACTCCACATTGTCTGCTTCGTCTGATGTGTTGCCGGGACATTGAACACATTTTAAGAGTACCTGTCATCAGTGTTTTCAGTTCTCCGCTATCCGTCTCTAGCTTTATGTCTCTGTGACTGCTCTTGGGTGAATCATTTCAGTCCGGAAGCGAACATGTGGTAGTGTTTAGCTTGCTAATGCTCAAGGCTTTTGCTGCCTGGGGGGAGATATCACATGGACAGCTCCCAGCAGAAGGATTCAAGTCCAGTAAACAATCTCTACGCCCAAATGTGAAGAACTTTGGAAATGAGGAGCTCCCATGGGCTGCCCTCTGTCCAAAAATCACAGAAAGGGCTTGTGTGAACTTGAGTGTGTTTTTCTGTTGCCTTTTTTTATTGCTTTTCTTATTGTAAGTTCTATTATTGCTATTGCATTTCACCTTTCGTTGCCGCCAAGAGCTATTCTCTCATCCCTACATATAACATTGTCTGTGGACTCAACACACATGTATGTGATTACGTTGGCAGGAGCAATCTTGTACTGCTAATGTTTTACTAACATTTTGAAACCACCTTCCCCCTGAATACCTCTCGACTTTGTGTTTTCCTTCTAATGGATTGCATTACTGAAGCATCACTCTGAAATACTGCTGTTTTTATTGCACCGAAACACCCCGAACATAATCAGTCCTTCACGGTCAGTTTATAACAAAAACCACCTGGCTATTTTTCTCCATCAATAGTTGGCCCACTTATTCAATTATTTATTACATTTTCTTGTATTCATTCATGTTATTTATGTCCTCCATGTACACAACATGTCTTGAATTGACTTTAATTTCTTTGTATAAATAGCGGATTTCCATAAAATCTTAACGAGCCATCTGTATTTGTTTCACTATACGCAGAGGCTGCCTTTATCCTTGTAATGTTGTGAGGCCCAGTTTATTTTTTATTTTTTTTTGTATTTAACACAAAACTAACAAAGAAGGTTTTATCTACATCTAAATAAAACTTTATTTCTCTAGCACTTCTTTATGGTGTTTTAGGGAAGCACTTAATGTAGATATTGGTTTCTTTTTTGTTGTTTATCTGTGGTGATAAATGGATTTTTATCCTTTAAACTGTAAGCTATTTCTTCTGTGGAAAAAAGTAATACATTTTAAAGAATGTTTTGCTACAGTTTTCCATATAAAAGACAGGAACCATATAATCAAAGGAACCCAAAAGATAATTAGAATGTGTTTCTTTAATGCCTTTCTAAATAACACAAGTTTTGAACCATATAATCAAAGGAACCCAAAAGATAATTAGAATGTGTTTCTTTAATGCCTTTCTAATTTGTGGCTGGCCTCACAAATGCTCTATTGAATAAACAGTTTTGAAACAAATCACAGTTGATTGTGTAGGTGTTGTTTTAATATTCTAGTGGGTTGATCAAGAGACTTCACTCACTTGGCTGTTGGCAGAAGTCCTGTACCCATCATCAGTGATGGACAGACGGGGATACTGTAGCCTGTTATGCACTAATGATTTGTCTTAGAAACAGTGGGTTGTACTGTTGCCCTTTATTTATTAATTTTTTGTATTTAAAAACTTTTTTGGTATTTTAGAAATTGATGAAGTATTGTTTTGTATTGCAATGTCATAAATACGTAGGGTGGAGTGTAATTCAATCAGTCATCCTTCTGCAAATAGAAAAAAGTCTCCCAAACTGCCCTTTTCCACCATGAGTGGAAGTAGCGATGGGCTGAGCTGTGTCTGTTTCTCATTTATCTAGCATCGCTCGGACTGAGGAGGTGCGGGCCTGGCGGGCTGCGGATCTCTAACAGCTGAAGAGCCTGAGGATGTGTTGAGAACATCCTGCTGAGAGCGTGGGCTACCCAGGTGGGAGAGCCAGCTGGTGGAAGGGTGTGACAATGCGCCTAAGGGGGTGGTTGGGGTATCTTGAGTTCAACAATATGGCTGAAAGCTGTTCCTTCACCTGCAGCCCTTCCCCTAAAATATTAAGATCCTTCGGGAGCCCTGTTTTCAGATATTTTATTTTCTCTGGTATTCAAGTTTCTCCAATTGGAGCTGTCTTCTGAGTACATTGCTGACTTTCTTGAGTGGAATCTATCTATAGGCCTCTTTTTGTCTAAAATATGGAGTAGTACTGCAATATAGAGTAAAATATAAGCACAGGCTCACAGGCTTAACATTTATCCTGCTTGAGTTCTTTCTAAAAAAACAAAGCACATAACTTCGTAAGTAGGCTACTAAATTTGCTTCTGTGGATATGAATTGTATAAACTACAATGTTTTTCTTAGATTTTCCACCGACTCTAGCCATCAAATGTAACCCATTGGCAAGGCAAAGCCGACTGTTATTTGCCAAAATGCGCTTTGATGCATTCGCTTGATAAGTTATTGTTATTTGTCAAGATGAGCGGTCATGAGTTAGGATTGATTTTTTATGAAGTGGCAACACCAGCGGTCAAAAGCTAGAAATGCATTTTGCAGAAGTGGCAACACCCGCGGCGGTCTCTATTGTTTTGTCTGTCCGTATCTATCTTTCTATCTATGAATTGGAATTTGCACCCATAGCAGATCTACACAGGTTAAAAACATCCAAGGTGCATATAGGGTTTTTAGTGAACGTGTGCTTCTACATGAGCAGTGGCAAACACTGTGCTGCAGTATTTGCATGTTGGGGGTGTTGAGCAGCGAGCTCACTGGCTACCAATGTGGAGAGAACCAATCAGCTGTGCCATGTTATAATGATGTCATTATGAAAGTTGATTTAGACCTATCGTACTGCATCATCTTGAGTTTCATTCCAGAACTTTGGATTTAATTAGATATATAATTAATAACTTTTTGGAACTGCAAGTGCTATCATCTGTCAGGGTGTTAAATGCTCACACAAATTAATTACTTGGTATCCATTTTGCCTGAGCACACCTGAGCTTTTAGCATCAAAATAAATAAATAAATAAATCAATATTTAAGTAGATAATTATAGATGATCAGGATTAGTTGAGTAATCATAACTTGCAGACCATCAGTTCTCACCATTAATTACAGTAGTGATATTGAATTAATAGGTAAGGGAGTGTTGTTGGCAGAAAATCAAAGTGTTTGTGGGATGTTCCTGCTTTGATAGCTCCTTCACATATGCAGATTTCTTGGGAGAGGCTTGTTTGTATTTGATTTCCTGGGAGACTTCCATCTTGGGCTTAAATAAATAGCGGAGTTGTGATGATTAGCGCTGAGGTGTGCTCCTACTCCCACAAGCAATCTGCCAAACATAGGCTTCTTCTGTCTTTGTTTTCACCTGAGTATTACCCAGAATCTCTCTCTCTTTCTTTTTCCCTCGGGTGGGTCCCAGAGCTGCGGCCTTGATTGCGCTCTAATTTAGTTACTTGGTAGTTGACTGTGACAATGGTTCGGCCGAGGATTTTGCTGACACATTGTGTCACTCAGGGAGAGGCTCTCTTCAAGCAGGCCTCAAAGGGAGCCGGTCCCTCGAATACTAGACACACATGTACGGAATTAACTTCGGTTTGGGGCTGTTCCAAGCTGCTGTTCCTGCTGCTCCTTAGGATTACATAAATAACACAATTATCTCCTTGGCTCTGAGCCGTTGACAGAGCAAGCCCTGTGTTTGTCAATAGCAGGTCCACAAAATCTCCCTCCAATACAGAGCGGTGCCGTAGTCATGCGCCGATGGTGTCTTTAGCACATCGTCTCTATACGTCTGTCTCTCTTGCTGTTTTTCTATCTCACCTGTCTTTCTCTATTCCTTTTCCATTTTCTCCTACCCTCATTTTTCTCTTCTCATACCTTCCTCCCGTTTTTTTTTTATTTTTTATGTCATGCTATAAAAAGGAAGTCTGAAATGCATCAGTTTCTTGGTTTAATCGTGACATGTGTGCCATGATCTAGCGTTTCTCTGTCCTTATGCTTTCCACCCTGGATCAATTATTGAGGTGCCACATGTATAATTACCTTATAGAGAGGAACATATGTCATTTTTATTGCTACAGTGGGAGCTCATAAACAGTGTGGTCCAAAGCATAGGAGTCATGCTTTTCATTTTGGTTAGCTGTATGACAAGACCACATCCAAAATAATACAATCCATTCTTCTGATACAATTTTTAGGCTTTGTTTTTTGTTATTAGCGATGCTCACTTAGGTGGGCACCACTTTTCCTCAAATGTATGACTTAGATGAAGTATCTAATTTGGCAGTTCTGTTATCATTCAAGCCCCCTTGTGTCATTCCAAACTCATGTGACTGACTTTCTTTTGAGGAGCGCTAGTGATATTCTGAAGAATGTTTCAGTTGTTTTGGCCACACAATGAATGTTGACAGCAGTCAACTTTAAAAATACAAAATAGACATAAAGGTAGTGTGAAACGGCTCGATTATTCATCTCTGATCACAGAAATATTGGATTTTTATCTTGTACCATTAAGCAAGCACCTACGAACCAGCCAGAACACCTTAGCAACAGCATAACAATGTGATAAGAGCCACTCAGTACACCTGGCAACCTTACGTAACACCATACAATTGTGGTGGTGGTTTCTTCAAAAAATGCAAAAATCTAGTTTTTTTTTTTTTTTTATCTAGTTTTTTTTTTTTTCTGTAATCACAGTTTGTGCAGTCAATCTGTTTATGCTTGATGTTTGGAATTTGTTGAACCCTCAGCTTCTGCAAATGTCTACCCCAACACCATCACCCCCCCACCCAAAAAAAAAAAAAAATAAAATAAGCAGATGCATTTACTGGTTTTGATAAGTAATGCTACCCTCTGGTTCTGTCTCTCTACTTTCAGTGAAAAAGGACGTGGTAGAAACAGATGACAGGATGACACAATTCAAGAAAAAAGCAAAAGAGCTGCGAATTCTGGATGCCAAGACAGCCCAGAATCTGTGTAAGTTATCAGCATTCCATATCATCTGTGTCCCCTAACACCCAGCCAAGAGCCTCTAGATCTGTGTTTTTTGTTCTTCCTTCCAAAGAAGTTACATTTGTCTCTAAAGAATTGTCTTTTTTATTATTATAAATTTTTTTAAGAGATGTCCTAGGTATTTTTGCTCCATACTGGAAAAGATGGATCTAAGCGATTTTCTGAATCTATAGCAGCAATGCTGTTTTGCTTTAACTGAAACTTTTCTTCTGTTCTCTTCTGTTTGTTTGTTTTCTTGTTCCTACATATCATGTCAGCTTTGAAATTCCTCTTATCCTCTTGTATTGTCAAGCAGCACTTGTCAGTATTTGCTCTTCCTGCAACAGGTTTTGGGGATGGTGTTTTTTGATAATGGATTCTACCCGATTCCTCTGATATCAGTTGTATCGAAAACACATAGGAGGATAACAGGAAAAAGGACAAAGCATATTATTTGTGTCTGCCTCATCCTAACCACAGACAAAGCAAGATATTCCTCCCAAACCACAGGTACTTCCATCTGGGACATTGATTGATTCATTCATTCATTCTTGTCCCAACATTGATTTACTTAAAGGGGTCATATGATGCTGCTAAAAATAACATTATATTGTGTATTTGGTGTAATGCAATGTGTTTATGCGGATTAAGGTTAAAAAACACATTATTTTCCATATAATGTACATTATAGTTTCTCCACTATGCCCTGCTTTCTGAAACGCGTCGATTTTCACAAAGCTCATCAATCTGAAAAGCGAGGTGTGCTCTGATTGGCCAGCTATTCAGTGCGTTGTGATTGGCTGAATGCCTCAAGCATGTGACGGAAATGTTACGCCTCTTAACATACTATGCCGTCTCCCAGGCCAGCGGCAGCACGAGACTCAGTCCAGCTGCTCTGCTCGTGCACATCCCATCATCACTTTCTTTTAGCAGTTCAGTCAATGTTAGGAGTAACTGAATAACTCGTGATATTGGTTTATTTCGCATCAGAAGGAGTGTTAGGCACGTTTATAAACAGAGTAACTTATGTTATTTGTGGA
Source organism: Cyprinus carpio (assembly GCF_018340385.1). Taxonomy (NCBI): domain Eukaryota; kingdom Metazoa; phylum Chordata; class Actinopteri; order Cypriniformes; family Cyprinidae; genus Cyprinus; species Cyprinus carpio. The sequence goes on along the minus strand of NC_056585.1, from coordinate 18,864,801 downwards.
TTAGTGCATACTGGAGACACAAACTGTTTCAAACGATTCAGATAGATTTGATGAACTGGTTCGACCGTTTCACTAATAAGATCCGGTTAAATAGAAAGACTCGTTCTTGATCTGGACATCATTAGACGAGACAAAACAAATAAAACCCATTACAAATGAGGCATTTGTTGCATCCAGTGGGGAAATAATTACTGGTATAATGATTTATACTGTCTTTTTACGCGTTGTGTTGCGTATCGCACTGCGTAAACATAAAACCATGTCTGCATTTGTGATCTGAGAAACAACAAGCCTACTCTACTGCTCAAAACTCGTGTTTGAATCATCAATGACAAATTATTTACATATAAAAAACGTAACGTTAACTACAGGCTGTGAGTCAGAAGCGCCAGACTGTCCTTGCAAAGTTTGAACTGCCCAACTTTATAGAAACAGCCGTTGTGCCACAGACTCATTGCAGACTGCTGATTCAGGAAACAGTCCTCATCCTCCATAAAATGTGCAGCACACATTGGAATATTTGGGTTGGACTGTTCTGGAACAGTGTTGAAATACAACTTTACCACTGGTTTCTAGTCATGTCCTCACTTCAACGAAACACACAGCGACTCCACAACATGGCAGCTGCTGCAACAGAGAGCATAAACGTTATGTCTTCTTTCTTTGCGTGAAGATCTGGGCGGCGTTATGCAAATCTTCCCACATAGTGACGTAGAGATGTGGGGGCGTGGGACGAGCCGTTTTAGGGGGTGTTGTTAACCCTTAACTTTTATAAAGAATATCTCTTTGGATTTGAGACTTTAGTCTTTGCAACTTTACAGATCTTCTTTATGCACCAAGAGCTTGTAGCACTCCAAAGAGAAAGGAAAAATTTAAATCACATCATATGACCCCTTTAAAACACGATTCATTTATTTATCAAAATCAGTTTAATTAAATTTGGCCATTTTTCAGTTCTACTTTATCTTTACCCCATGACACTGAAACACTCAGTTTGACTCTGTACTGGACAAAAATAACTACTGGTTGATGGTTTGTGTTGATATCATAGTTTGTTTTGTAGACATCTTGCTTTGTGGCCTGTATTGATCAGTCTGTCAGACCCTCGTGTCATGTATTAACTCTCTGTCTCTTTTCCACTGCCACTTTTTCTCCCTCTCTTGAATCTTCAGGGAGTGTTTGTTTGTGTGTGTGTGTGTGTGTGTATGAATTCATTGTGTTCTCAAGAGTGCCTGCGACTCTTTGGACTCTGATTGATGAAAGCAGCATGAGAATGTGATTTTTATTCTTTTTTTGGACATGTTGGCTTCTTTGTCTTGGAGAGGAGAACACCTTGGATATACAATATCACACTTCATGAAATATTCATAGCAAATGCTAAAATAACCAGCCACCTGAGTATATGTCCTACCCATGCTTGTTTTCATCCTAGCTGGAAGAGTACTTGGATTCCAATTGAATATATCAATGCAATTTGAATGTGCAAATAGAGTAAGATGAAGCTCAGAGTCTGGCTACACTGCTGCTGTTGAAGAACATAATTTTAAGCCACTTTATCCCAAGTTTGGTTTAACATGGATAATAAAAATATAACTAGGTGTGTGCATTTTCAGACAAAACATGGTGCTTGCTCTTCTTTTATGGACATATGCAGTTACTAGAGTTTTAAATAGGGTTGCTGAATGGCCCATTAATTTCTGGTCCCTAGATATGGATTAGATGAATTAATTTATGGATTTGTTTGTTTGATTGTTTCTTGTTTGTCTTGTTTTTGTTTTGTTTTTTTACTTTTTTTTTGTATTAGCACACTTCTTTTTTAACAAAACTGCACAGTGTAATGTATCATTCATATCTCAGAATGAGTTATTCCCTAAAGAATAATACAATATGTAGTGTTAGAATGTATTAAAATCCTTAACACTTACCATGAGAAGTAATAATAGAGATGCTTGTGTCAGTCAGTACTAATGCAACAAAAGGGGTGCCATTTTCATGAATCATGTAACATGCTCATATAACATGCAACAAGGGTAGATGACATCAAGGTCAGGTTTGTGTGTGTTTTTCCTTTTTCTTCTCTTCTTTTCTTCTTTGATTAGAGCTGGAGCAGATGGAGATGGCCCTAACAGAAAAAAAAATGCCAGTGACATTTCTCTCTTCCCCTCATTCACTCACTTTCACGTTCTCATTCTCTAATTCTCATTTCTGCTAGTTCTTTAGCCTGATTTTGATGCAACACACACGCATACACACATCACTTCAGGCTTCAGAGGAACTAATGCCAGAACACGAGTGGGAGTGCTGTTACACATTCACTTCAGCCACAAATCTGTCATCTTTCTCAGAGAAAGGAAAGGGGGGGTGGGACAGGAAAGCAGAAAGAGTGAATGTAAAATAATCTTAAATGCCAAACTATTTTATTTTATTTATTTATTTTTTTTTTTGTGATGGGGGCCTCAAAGACAGGGTTGATCCAGGGTTGTGAAAATGACCCACGATACTTGTGCAACTCAGTTCAGCTCTTTACTTTGACAAAAGAGTGTTACTCATACCCCCAGGTATCTATTGCTGTCTTCCCCTCATGCTGAGAGTACAGTCTGTGGGCTGACTGGACAATGCCCACACTTTCATTTTTTGGCCATGAAATTCTAGGAAAACTTGCTGAGTTCATTGATCCTGGGGGTCTGTGAGCAATCCCACACAGATACAGACATGATCCCACACATCATTGTGAGTGTAAAGAGAAGCTGGATATTTGTTCGGCTACTCTGGACCTGGGGCCCGGGTGTGGCTCTGTGCACAGCTGCAACAATAATCCAGATGTGATGAGAAGGCTGTGAATCTCACGAGTGCAGGAGGAACCGAGCAAAGCAGGCAACCGCTACATGAAGTCATGCTCCTCTATTAACACAGAGATACCCAGCAGAGCTCTGTGGTCCATTAGCATGTTTAACAATCCCAGCATTCTGTTCTCTTCCTTGGTCCAACTCCAGAAGAATCACGTCGACCCTCCGTCAGCATACCTTTTTTACACATGTAGCGGACTGCATTTAAAACAAAGTGAGAGTTGCTATAAATTATGCCCTTGTGTGGAGGCGGTTTAGTATAGATAGCATTTTTATATATGGGGTGGAAGTGCTCTCTTTGCTTAAATGTTTGCAATTTGGTGGACTTGCAGGTTTTGCTGTGTTAAAAAAATAAATAAAAAAATTACACAAACTGTGACTAAATCCCCGGGCTGATGAGTACGAGTGGATATGAACGGAAATGAATTATGGGATGCATCTGTCATGGACAAACTTGTTAGAGGAAAAACTCTGGATTATTCACTCAGTGTGAATGTGTAAATTATGCTAATGAATCAACAGATGAGGCAAAAGCATTTGTCGTCCAATTAATTTTTTTTTTTTCTTTGCAGCAAATATGATAAGTTCTGACTGGGGGTTGTTAAACTCACCACATTCAGTGACTAACCATTTGTTTGTTTATTGGCATGTGATACTCTTGATGATTGGCTCATCATACTACTGATGGCTGCTTTATTAGCATATCCCTATAGTCAGGCAGTATTGTGTTGTTAGACTAGTTTTAAAATCTCATTGTGCATTTTGGCACACCAAAGCTTCAATAAGAATTTCTTCCTATGCCATTGTGTCCGGGTTTTGCCAGATGAGCCCCCTGCTTTGAAATGCTGCCGTGTTTGCTCTATCTTCATCTCCTGAAAAAAAAGTGTTCGCTCTACCTTCTTTTCTTTATTTGAAGAAGAACAGAATTTTGTTTTATGTGGATGGACGGGTATTTTGTTGCAGGAAGTTGGGCATATTTTGAATTGGAGTAAGTAGATCATAGTGTGGGAATGGTAGTTTATTAAATCACTGTTCATTAGAAGTTGGACCTCGTTCACCTGCACACCAGAGAGCTGGATAGTGGGGTGAGACAGACGGGCCTTCACATTCATTGGCTGATGCAATTCAGAGGAATCTGACCAAATAAATACTTATTTCGGAGAACAGACTATCACGTTTCATCTTCAGTATATCCACTCAGCCATGCATTCCCATCAAACATTTGCTGAAATGGCTTAGAGGTAGTTGGTACAAAACAAGAGCAACCCCTTGAATGCTTTCTGTACTGTGATGATTTCCCAGAACAAAAACAGGTTCTGCTTGGCATTGTTTCCAGACAATACTGGAAAACTCTTGACTGTTTTAATTTACGTAAATGTTAAGGTAATTTTAACCTCAATGCAGTGACTGCTTCATACAGAAATGTACAATTATGTTCGGTCCCCCACTGATGCACTTTAAACTGCGCACTTTAAGCTATATGCTATAATTACAGACTATTCTTTTCTCAGAAGCGATGAAGGTTATCAAATTCAGCTGTTGGGTAAATTGCACCTGTAGTTCTCTGCATTTCAACCTGGGTGAAAGTTTAAGATGTGCAGTCATTATCTGTTGATAGGGCCTCAAATCTGAGGCTATTTTAGCCTGCTTTTATTGTTGCCAGAAAATTGTGTTTCTCTTTCACTTCCAATTGCCCCGAAGTGGAACAAACACTCTAATAGTGTTTAACCATCCACCTGAGAAGTTATTGACGTTGTCCCATGGTCATTTCTGAGGGAGGCCCTGTTGAACATGCTGACACTCCAAACTACAGGGCCAGAAAATGACTCCTCCATTTTTTTTTTCTTTTTCCTTTCCAAACAGCAATTTTCCTGGGTTCATTCCGTCTGCCTTATGAAGAGATCCGGGATATCGTGCTGCAGGTGGATGAGGAGAGGCTAAGTGAAGCACTAATCCAGGTGAGTTGTGTGTGCATAGGCATTTTCACAAAATGCAGCTTGATCCCCTATTTGAAACTCTTTATTATGTAGAGGGGCAATGTATGAAATGCAAACACATTCTGGTCAAAATCCAGTCCATATATATATATTTTATATATATATAATGCAGCTTGATCTATATATAATATATATAATAGAAGACTTTGCAACTGATGGATAAGGGCCTTGTCTAGACTGGTGATCAAGAAGCTGATGGTCACTCTAGTTGAGCTCCATGATCTTATATGCAGATGGGAGAAACCTACAGAAGGGCAAACATCACTGCAACACTCCACCGATCTGGGCTTTATGTAGGTGTGGCAAGACTTAATCTTCTGCTAAGTGAAAACACACAAAAACCCACTTGGAATTTGCAAAAAGGCACCTAAAGGACCCTTAGACTGTGAGAAACAAGATTCTCTGGTTTGATGAACCTCAATTTTAAGCATAATGTTTGAAGGAAACCAGGCACTGCTCATCACCTGCAGAGTACTATCCAAAAAGTAAAGTGTGCTGGTAGCCTCATGCTGTGGGGGTGTTTTTCAGTGGCAGTTCTGATGGACTGTACTTATTTGAGTTTTTTTTTTTTTTTTTTTAACTTTACAAAGTTGTGACAATTCTGTTTTTCATACCCCTTCATTTATTTATGTTTTTTTTTTTTTTTTTGCTTATTTTAGATTTCTTTAAACTTCATTTATGTCACTTTTTTTTTTTTTTTTTTTCTATACACCATAATGACAAAGCACCTTAACGGCCTCAAGTCTTTTTAGATATGATGCGACAAGCTTTGCACATCAGCATTTGGCAATTATCTGTCAGGTTGGACATTTTGAGGTTTCTCCAGAAATATTTGATTGGTTCAAGGTCAGGCTCTGGCTGGGCCACCCAAGGACATTCACAGAGTTGTCTATAAGACGATCTTGCTGTGTTTAGGTTCACAATGCTGCCCACTAATATTGGCACCCCTGGTATATATGAGCAAAGGTGGCTGTAAAAATAAATCTACATCATTTATCTTTTTGATCTTTTATTGAAAAAATTGTAAACTTTCATTGAAGTGAAACAATTGAAAGTGGGGGGAAATTTTCTCCAATGCATGTTAGCTACCATTATAGGCGCCCCTAGAAATTCTTATGAGTAAAACATCTCAGAAGTACATTCTTATTCATATTTACATTTTTTAGCACACCAGGGTGATTATAAACACATGCAATGTCCAGCCATGACTTCCCGTTCCACAGAATTATAAATATGTAATCATCTATCACAAGGAGTAAAACCAAAGAATATAGTTCTGATGTACAGAACAAGATTGTTGAGCTTCACAAAATAGAAAGTGGCTGTAAGAAAATAGCTAAAGCATTGAAAATCCTCATTTCGACCATCAGGACAATAATTAAGAAGTTCCAATGAACAAAGGATGTTACAAATCTGCCTGGAAGATTGTGTGTGTGTATATCATCCTAATGCACACTTGCTAAAGACTCTCCAAGGGTCACAGCTGAAGAATTGAAGAGATTAGCTGAATATTGTGGTCAGAAAGAGAATTGAAGAGATTAGCTGAATATTGTGGTCAGTATATATATATATATATATATATATATATATATATATATATATATATATATATATATATATATATATATATTATATATAAATAAACAGAATTGAAGAGATTAGCTGAATATTGTGGTCAGAAAGCCTATAAATATATATTCTATGGTCAGATAAAACATAAAAAAGAGCTTTTTGGCAGCAAACCCACCCGATGGGTTTGGTGCAAACAGAGATAAAAGAAAAAAAGTACCCCATATCCACGGTTAAATATACTGCTGGATCTCTATTGTTATGGGCCAGTTTTTCTGCCGGAGGTCCTGGACATCTTGTTCAGATACATGGCATCATGGATTCTATCAAATACCAACAGATAAAAAATCTAAACCTGACAGACTCTTTAAGAAATCTTATAATGGACCATGTTTGGATCTTCCATCAAGAAAATGATCCAAAACAAACATCAAAATCAACACAAAAATGTGTCACTGAGCACAAATTGAAACTTCTGCCATGGCTGTCTCAGTTCCCTGACCTGAACCCTGTAGAAAATGGAGCTGGGATTCTGAAGGATCTGGAGAGATTCTGAATGAAGGAATGTTCTCTGATCTGGTCAGGTGTTCTACAAACTCATCAGGCATTACAGGAGAAAACTCAGAACTGTTGTCTTGAGAAAAGGACGTTGCAATAATTGGGTGCCAATAACTGTGGCTAATGTGAACTAGAGAAAAACATTTATTTCACAATGTGAGTTTCCCCCACTTTCCATTGTTTGTTTGTTCAATGAAAGGTAAGAATTTCGTAATTTGTTTTGAATGAAAGATAAAAAGGATAAACAATGCAGATTTTTTTTTTTCACAGCCACCTTTGCTCATATTTACCAAGGATGCCAAAATTGTACTCTATATTTGCACCATCGTTATTATTCATTTTTCTTAATATTATTATGTGTTTTGTTTTAGTATCTTAGGGCTGCTAAAGTTGTTTTAAAATTAAAAATATTTAAATGGTACAATAATTTATTTATTTTTCTTTATTTTGTTTATTTTCATGTATTTATTTTGCTTAATTAATTGATATATTTATTTATTTTAGAGGCAGGTTTATCATTTAGATAGATAGTTTGGAGTGAAAAAAAATATTATTTATTATTATTTTTATTTTTTTTTGTTTTAGATTTTTTTGTTTTTTTTTATAAGATTTTTGTGATTTTGTGGTGTTTGTTGTTTTTTTGTTTTTGAAATTTTGACAGAAAACCCCTAAACAGATAAATGTGTTTTTTCAAAATGATAGGCATTAATTTTATTTTTATTTTTTGAATTTTTTTTGTAAGTACTTCTTTTGTTTTTGTTTGGTGATTGGTTTTTCTTGCATATGGATGTGTGTGTTTGTTTGGATTCATTAAAGAGATGTCTTTGATGCCAGGCAGTGCTTCATGTACAATACTCTGTCTGCTTTCATTCACCAGGCCAGTAGAAGCTCCACTTTCACACTCTCATAATAGCTGCTTTGGGACAGGACTTGGCAAAACTCCTGCTGCCCCACCCTCCCTCCCACTGCCCTTTGTCTTACAGGCAAGATTGATGATCCTTCAGGAAGCTCTTTACGCCCTGACTGTCTCAGTGGTTTTTGTTCATCTTAAACGTGGTAATTGCAAATGGCATGTGTTTCCTGAACTAAAGATACATCAGCTGTCTGTGAAAGAGTGGATCTCATTTACATTAGACCACCCTTTGCCTCTTAGTTGATATCATTTACATTAGACCACCCTTTGCTATTTTTTTCACCATGTGAATTAGTCTCGCACGCGTGACGCATCACACCTGCTGTGCGTGCGGATTTGAAAGAGTCAACTCTGCTTCACAACTGACAGCTTGGCGTTTATCTCAGGATTTGAAAGAGTTAAACTAGTCGTGGGAGTGACAACATATGTGTTGGCTTTGTCTCGTGCATAAAAATGCCTAAAAAAAAAAAAAAAAAAAAAAAAAACGGTGCTTTAGGGGGATTTGTGACTTTTATTTTAGCTTTTGCTTCTGAATTGGTTTTTGTGTTTTAGTTTTTGGTTGTTGATTGTTTGGTGATTTAAAAAATGCACGCACAATTATGAACTTGATAAATGTTACAGATATGTTACTATGCACAAACAAATGCCAAGTGCCAGAATTTCATCTGCATTTTGTACAAAAAGAGTCCCCCATTAAAATAAGCACATTTAGTTTCAATTTAAGTTTTGAGGGTATTTTGTATAAATTGTATTTGTTTTCAGTCTGTATTTTTCACCGAATTTACAAATGCTTGCTCCATATAGATGAGGGGTTTTAGTTTTTTTTTTTTATGTATTTTTTTTTTTTTTTTCTTTGGAGAAAGGTAGAGGAGATAAGGAATATTTAGATGTCCTGGCGCACATTGGCCTCTTTTGGCTGTTACTGGGAGCAGAGATGACCTTTAATTGCCAGGTGGTTTGGGCTGGGTGTGTGGAAGAGTGGGAGAAGAGCTAAAGTGATGACCTTTTCCCATATTCAGCTGTGCTTTATAGAGGAGATTCTACTGTCAGGTCTGTACACCTCCTTCCCTTGTCTTTATTCTCAGTTTCATCCTTCATCCATCTTTCTCTCTATCCCTCTCTCTCTCTCATTCACCCAAACCCGCCCCCTCACATTTATCACCTGCATTACCCCATCTTCATCCCTGGAGCTCAAATAGCCGTGGCATGATATCCTCATCCTTGAGCGGGAGGTAATGCACAGGTCCAGTTTTATGTCCTTGCATGGTAATGGTATAGGCTTTTTAGCAGTTCTCTGGCAGGACGTTAATGCCTCAGTCGTGCCGACGGGATGGTTTGGCAGAGGTTTGTGGGTGAGCTTGAAGCCACAGATAGACGTGCCTCCAACAATATGGACAGAGATAGAGAGGTATTGTTCTTTTTTATTCTAGAGTAGGGACATGGTGACTGCTGCTCTACCTTGACATCTTTCACACTGCCTCAAGGAAATGTCACGTCTCAAAATAGGAAAGACAGCCAGATGAGTGTAAATGTCCCAGTGGTCACACTCAGGATTCAGACTGACCGCACATGAAATAAATGAGCTTGGTCTCGTGTATGATAAAAGCATAATATGAGTGTAAATGTCCCAGTGGTCACACTCAGGATTCAGACCTCTCTCTCTCTCTCTCTCTCTCTCTCTCTCTCTCTCTCTCTCTCTCTCTCTCTCTCTCTCTTGAATTCAGTTTACTTGAATTCTCCTTCAAATTACAATTGTCTGCCCTCTTTGCTACTTCTTATCAAATCAGAGTTTAAAAAACTTCATCAGAGCGCCTCATGACATAATATTTGCTCTCAACCTGTGTTTACATACTGGAACAGTGTCACTTTCACAAAACCTTGTATTCTTTCCCTACATCCTCACAATGTAAATTTGCCATTAAAATAAAGGTGTTCCGTGATTCAGCATAAACTCTAGTGTGGGTGCCATCAAAAGAAGAAAATGCTGTATTCCTCTGAATTTGATGTGTAATGTAAATGATTTCTCCTTGAGGGCAGCAAGTGTTTCTAAACAATCACCTACATCTCTGTTAGAGCCTACATACTGTATACAGTGCCCCCCCAGTTCCATCGGATCATACAAGCGATGCACAGATCTTTAAACCGCAGCAGGCTTGCCAGGGTGTAGCATCCATACAGTAGCCTCTATACTGTAGGTTTGTTGACCAGCCAAGCACTCAAAACACTTTCTTTCCATTGTCTGGAGAAAAATGCAATGCCTCACTCAGATGCTCTCTCTCACATGTTTTCTTTCTCTCTCTGACATGATTGAGGCTTAGCCTTTCTCTTTTTTATTTTTGACTCTGTCCCTCTTATTTCATTTTTTTAAGTTCTTCTTGCTTTGTGGATGTCATTCCACATTTTCTCATCACACAAGCATAGAACCGTCATCCCACTGACAACAAAGGGCTTGCAAAACAATCAGATAAGAAAGCATTTATTATAGTGTCTGGTCCAGGCAAAGGTCCCAATAAAAAAGGCAGACGTGCTCACAAAGACTCTGTGCCCCATTGTAGACATGTGACACATACATTAGAGAAAGAGACTGAAGACTGGGCACGTGCAAAAGAGACCAATGTCCACATGGCACCATTGTGTTCACACCCCTTGTTTTCGTCTTTCAGAATGCTTGCTTCACAACCCAAAAGAAGCCAGGTTTAGCCACGCTCTGCTTTGTTCAAGCCACCAATGGGGCCACAATCTTAAATCTTCCACCCAGGCAAATCCCTCTCACTCTGCATCATGCTTTTATATTAATACACATCCATTTCTTTCACGCGCAACTGAGTTCGGCAGCTGCGCCCTGCTGACCCCATATGAAATGTGTGAAGATAAGGCTGAAGTTTTCTTTACAGCACTTTTTTGATACAGCTAAATCTCTGTAATCAGTTTAGACGATAATTAGAGAAACAAACCGGCAGTATCTTAAGTTTGAGTTCTCCAGTGGTGTCTTAATCTCTCAAGAAGCCCGCAGCCCTCTGGGAAGATTTTAATGTGGGGATAGTGGTTTTTGGTTCAATGCCCTTGTACTGTTGATGCCAAAAGCACAGTAAAGCCAAAAGCCATAACAATGCAGATATCATTAATAAGCTCTCAAAGGCTGTGGCCCTCTCTGAAATAATGCACCAGTAGCATTATAGTATGCTGAGAATAGGACAATAGACGAACAGACCACACTCCAGTACAATGCAGTATGATGATAAACAAAGTAACAGGTTAGTCTTGATAAAGGAAGTGAATGGAGAGGGATAAACAAGGATTTTGTCAGCATTTTTCTCGGGAGAGGAGTTTTAAACAGCAATCTTGCTGCCCAATTGCTACTTTCACATGGATGGATGTTTCTTATTCTTTCTCTCTCGCTCGTTCTCTATCTGAGGGTTGTACTGAGGCACTGTGCTGGCCTGGAGCAAAACTTTATCTCGGAATTCTAATAAGCTTTTCTATCTACATCATATTCAAGATGGACTCAACCTTTGTACTCTTTGTATAGCGCTATCAACAGGGAGCTGTGTAATGAACACTAATAGATCTCATTTGAAAATGACCCACTGCACGTCTCTTTTCTTAGCTCACATGCTCTCATTATGGCAATGGCTAATCTCAGTTCAGCTCAGTTAATGTGTTCAGTGAAATGCCAGTTATTCACAGGAAATAGTACTGTGGGCTTTGATACTCCTGCTGTGTTTTTGTGTGATCTTTTTTTTTTTTTTCAAACTTCAAACCAAACTAAAAGTATCAGCATATCTATAACTGGCCAGTTTGTTAAATATCACGTAGCCTGACGAAGTGCTGCTAATTGCTATCCAGGTTTCTTCTCTCATTAGGTTCACAGATGTCTATGCAAACTTTCTTCATGCATGTGCATTGGATGCTGAGCCATTTAACAGTCATATACAAGCAGTTTTAATTTGCATCGGCTTGATGTGTATTAGAAAGGAATATACCTTGATGAAGATAATCAAAAGAACAATGCAGTTATGAAGTCCAAATATTGTGGAAATGTTATATTGTATATAGAATATCAGGTTTTGTATTTGTTTATTTCATAAACATTCATCACAGTATTTGCAATTTAAAACTTCTATATTGTAAATCCTTTAGTCATATTTTTTGGATTGTTTCAAACATTTCGAATATTTATTCAGTCATTCAGTGGCCAAACTTTGACTAGAATGTTGACAAAATAAAATGTGAATAAAATGAGACAAAATATGGCTATTGTTTAATATAATTTAATTTAGTTTAATTAAATATGTAATATTTAATTTGATTCAATATTTAATTTAATTTAATTGTTTATTTATTTTATATTTTCCAGTTTTATCAGTCACTTTTTAATTATTTTTTGTTTAAAGTGTTCAGTGTTTTTATTGTTTCACAAAACCATGGATTTATTCAGACATTTCCGATCAACAGAACAACAGATCAAAGTGAAAATATTTCTACAAATCAAACAAAATTGACCTCCTTGTCATTACAGGAGAGAGAGAGAGAGAAAAAAAACATGTTTAGACGACTATTGACATCTTTATTATTTATCAGTTGAATTCAAATGAAATAATATTCTATATTGTTTTCGGTTAAGATCACTTTGTTATTATTTTGACATTAAAGAGTCTGTCTGTTGCCTGCTGATCAGTGGCAGAAAGGTCATATCCACAAATCCACAATGATCCGCTGCTGTGACACAGCAAAACCGGAAAAAGTCCAAGTGAGTGAGCACTTTTGGCACTGTATGTGGTCATACACTTGATTTGAGCATGTTAGATCTCAGCCTAGTGCTGTAAGTCAGTGAGATGGCCCTGTCTACCTGTCTCTCTTAGTGCTCTCTGACTGTCTCTGTCAACACAGATGGCAAACACCCAAGAGGTTCTCTCAGTTCACTCTTAACACTGCCTGTTACTGGTCAGTCTGCACTGTTTCATGTACTGATCTTTAGCAGGGCTCTGTCTGCCAGCCACTGTGGAAAGTCCTCTCCTCTCACAAGCAGGGTTTTCAAGCATATGAGAAAGTCTGTAGCATGACTGATTTATGTTAATCACGGTGTGTTGTGGGGAGTATGTCACACAACCTCAGCTGTGTATACGACAGCCAAGTTTCCCCCAGAGACCTGGTGATGTCATCACTACGATGTGTGTCATTGCAACGACTGAGCTGCAGAGTGGTCACCGCAGAGTTTCTGTAATTATATATCATAGACAGAAGAAAAACTGCTCATTTTTGAATGACATTCCTCACCACATTAGTATGCTCCTGCAGTACCTTCTACTTGTTATGAATTATGCCAATAATTCCTTAGGATTCATCCCTATTGACCGCTCGACTACTGCAAAGGAAATGTACTAATGTAGCATGTACCCTTGTGCAATTCAGTATTCAAAGGAACTTCATGCTTCCCATTTTTCTCATTTTAGCACCTCATATATTTTTGATTCCTGAGTTGATAAGATGGAAATGTGCGACGCTCGATCCTGTTTCACTCCTTTCTTGTGAAGTATGCTTTATGAGTCCCTTTGGTCTGAATACTTTCCAAACTGCAGATTTTTCATTCATACACCTACGCTGGACTGCATAACTTAAGGCCCTTTTTTAAAGCATCAATTGCATTCAGGAGTAATATTAATAAATAGTAAATCATGCCAAAATATTAGTGCTATCCTATGATTTGTGATGTTAATCTCATAATAATTAGTGCTATCCTATGATTTGTGATGTTAATCTCATAATATAGAAGACTGCTTAAAAGTGACACTTTTTATGTTAAAGGTTCACCCAAACATAAAAATTGACAATGTATTTCTTAATAATAATTATTTATTTTTCTGGAACACACAAACACACACACACACACAACACATAACACAATATATATATATAAATTTATTCTGTGGAACACATATAATACACACATATACACATACACACACACTATACATATATAATATTATATATATAATATATGTATATTATATATATATATATATATATATATTATATTATATATATATATATATATATTCCACAGAATAAATATTTAATATTTATTATTATATATATAGCCCTAATTAGAACCATATAATAAAAAAATTAAAGGAACACTTCTTAATCAGAGTATAGCATCAAGTAAATTAAACTTCTGGGATATTGATCTGGTCAGTTACGTGGGCAGAGGGCGTTGTTAATTCATTTCAGCTGCTTTGGTGTTAATAAAATTAACAAAAGGTGCACTAGATGGGCAACCATTAGAAAACGCCCAAAACAGGAATGGTTTTACAGGTGGAGGCCATTGACATTTTTTTCCCTACTCATCTTTTCTGATCGTTTTTCAATAGTTTTGCATTTGGCTAGGGTCAGTGTCACTACTGGTAGCATTAGGCGATACCTGGACCCTACAAAGTTTGCACAGGCAGTCCAACTCTTCCAGGATGGCGCATTAATATGTACCATTGCCAGAAGGTTTGCTGTGTCTCCCAGCACAGTCTCAAGAGCATGTAGGAGATTCCAGGAGACAGGCAGTTACTCTAGGAGAGCTGGACAGGGCAGTAGAAGGTCCTTAAACCCATCAGCAGGACCTGTATCTGCTCCTTTGTGTGCAAGGAGGAACAGGATGAGCACTGCCAGAGCCCTACAAAAGGACCTCCAGCAGGCCACTGGTGTGAATGCCTCTGAGAAAACAATCAGAAACAGATTTCATGAGGGTGGCCTGAGGGCCTGACGTCCTCTAGTGGGCTCTGTGGTCACTGCCTGGCACCATGTAGCTTGATTGGCATTTGCCACTGAACACCAGAATTGGCAGGTCTGCCTCTGGCACTCTGTGCTTTTCACAGATGAGAGCAGGTTCACCCTGAGCACGTGTGACAGATGCAAAAGGGTCTGGAAAAGCAGTGGAGAATGTTATGCTGCCTGTAACATTGTTCAGCATGACTGGTTTGGTGGTGGGTCAGTGATGGTCTGGGAAGGCATATCCATGGAGTAACACAGAGACCTCTACAGGCTAGACAATGGCACACTTACTGCCATTAGGTATCAGGATGGAATCCTTGGACCCGTTGTCAAAACCTACGCTGGTGCATTGGGTCGTTGTTCCTCCTGGTGCACGACAATGCCCGGCCTCATGTGGCGAGAGTATGCAGTCAGTTCCAGGAGGATGAAGGAACTGATACCATTGAATGTCCCATATGCTCGCCTGACCTAAATCCAGAAGAACACCTCTGGGACACCTCAGACTGTCCAGGAGCTCAGTGATGCCCTGGTCCAGATCTTGGAGGGAATACCCCAGGACACCATCCTTCGTCTTCAGGCATGACGTGGGGGCCATACAAACTACTGAGTACCATTTTGAGTTGCTGCAATGAAATTTCAGCTTAATGGACTAGCCTGCTGCATCCTTTTTCACTTTAATTTTGAGTGTCTTTGAATTTTCATTTCCATTAAACAATGTTGCATCTTTTCATTCCTAACAAATGACCCAGTCCATATCAGTATAGATATCCTGCATGATATTTTTCCCCATTGAGATCTGATGTGTTTTCAAAGTGTTCCTTTATTTTATTTTTTTGAGCAGTATGTATGTATGTATGTATATATAGTTTTGTTTTATTTCATCCATTCATTATTATTATTATTTTTATAAAAAAAATATCCAGTTTGGTTTCACCTAAATAGTTTATCACCAGCATAGTGACTTTGATTCAACAAAAAGGTTTGATTTGAAAATGTATCTTATCTTATCTATTTTATTATTTAATTTTTATTAGACTCTCTAGTTTGGTTTTGCCGAAATAGTTTATGACCAGCATAGTAACTTTGATTCAACATGAATGTTTGATTCAGCGAACTTCACCAAGAAGAAAAAAGAAAAGAAAAAAAAAACGGGGTTCAATCAGTCTCTGATTATTATTATTCAATCGTCTATCCTTGCAGTCTCTTTTTGTTCCACTCTAAGCGTCATAATGGCAGCTAATAAAGTATGTAGCGCAATGCATAATGTGTAACGATGACAAATAACCACACTCTCTGTCCCGTGTGATACAGCATCAACAGCGTTAGAGATGACAGTATCGTATTCTCGAGTCCATAGAAATCTGGCATCGCATTAATAGCTTATTAGGGTGATGTAAGGTAGTGTCAATGACTGAAATCTTCGTAGCATAATCTGAGAAGCCCGTTGTCCATCGTGACGTATGCCCTGTCAGCTCTCCCTACCGCTGTGCCTCACCACAGCGCAGCTAGGCCTTCTCAGCATGCTTGTGGATAGTCGTGCCTGTTAGGGGTTTCGTGTTTGCCCTTGCTTGTTATTATTGTTTATCTTGTTTGTCAATCACCCAGATCGTCTGCCATTTCGGCTTTGCCTTCATACATATTCATGAGCCCTCATTACCTGGCTCGCTGGTTGGTTGCAGGGCATGGTGACGGTGCCCGCCTTTGTTCTCGAGGCTAACAACATGTGACTGGAGCAGCCTGGTGTATTGTTACCTGTCGTTTGAATATTGTGAAAAGTACGTTCAGGACAGGACGAGAAGTACAGAGGTGTGCCAGGCTTCCAGATTAATGGCTAAGCAGAAAAGACTGCTCACCCCCTTGAGTTTAATTGAAGCTTTGTTTTGGCACAGTGCTAGTAGGCTCCTCTGCATGCAATGCAAATTCAGTAAGAAAACAACATTGTGTAGTGCTGATCAAGTTAGTAATTCTGTGTGTATGTATGTATGTATATAAGACAGAAAAATGTAACAGACAGCTCAGGTGTTCGAGCTCTCCATGTCCTGAAAATAAAAGTCCTTAGAAAGACAAAATTAATGTCATGGCAGGTCTGTCAGCTTTGCCAGCTCTATCCCTCACCAACCCAAATATAATCCAAATTTTTTTTTCTTTTTTTCTCATTTAGTTTAATGCGATTTTGGAATCTGTCATCCTAGGTTTGTCGCCTGTCAGTTTCCAACTGTGGCTAGTGTCTGTGACAGTCTGAGGTGTTAGTTCGATTTAGGGGAGTAGAGATCCCTTTTGGATCTGTCAAAGTGCTGCTCTCTAGATTAGCTTAATGCCAACTGCACAGCCCTCTAATGTGTCACATGTTGTGCCCATTGAGGGAAATTACCCTCCTGAGTGGCTGTAGATGTGTGTTTTCTGTTTATCTGTAAGGCCCCGTTTACACCTTGTATTAAGATGTGTTATCATCAATCTGATCACAAGTGGACAAAGCTAAATATGGGGTCTAGCTAGTCCACTTTTGACCACTTCCAGAGGTCGTCGAGAACACATTTGACTGGATTGCACTAGTAGTGTGGACGCTCATGTGGTCGAATGTGTCCGAACATCCACTAAAGACCACCTACTCTCCGCTGACTGAGCTAATACTTAATACTACTAATTTGTATGGCCACACCACAGCTTTAAGGAAACAGAGATGGGTGAAAGTGCATCCTCTTTGTTTTCTTTATTTTACAAAGTCATCTCATTGTGAATATTTTAGTTTTTTCCACTGTGATGAGAAAAATATCCATGATCCTCTTACATGCACACAACATACCATTTACAGTATTGCTAGATGTTTATAGGCTTGTGTTGTCTATGACGATTTAGTTATAATTTGTTTTATTTTATCATTATATATATATATATATTAACATTTTGTACTATAATTTTGTAGTTACTTATATTTTCAGATTTTTATCTTATTCTGTTTTGAATACTGATTTGCTGAGTTTTTTTTCTTCTTTTTTCTTAATGCAAATTTGACTGATACGTGACTGATCCATGTAAATGTTTTAAAAATAGCTTTGATATAGAAAAAATATTGCGCAAGATTATTTCACAATATTAGATGGAAAGATCAGAAAAAGCCCACATACATTTTCCCATAGACCCTTCCCTGGTCCAAAGTGGACAAAGGGATGGTTTAAAACACCAGGTGTGAACGGGAATGTGTTTTCCCATCAACCAAAACGCATCTTAATACCAGGTGTGAACTGAGCCTACATCCACCGCTGATTAGGTCTTCACATCTCACCTTAAGTATGTTGTGATAGGTTTATATTCCTTTAAATCTGTTTTATTTAAACTTTGGCTTTTGCTGTCTCCAATGTGTATATGTTCTTAAAATAGTCAGCCATGTTTTGGTGCAAGTTCCTGGGAGGTGTGTGATTACACTGGCAATTGGAGTGCTGTGTTATTAAATCGAGAGACGCAGCTGTGATAAAATTATGACCTAATTTCGTAGACCAATGCCGTATTGCACCCTAATTGGATAGAAGCTGTTTGCATTGACGGTGTCATGATAATTACCCTGCTTATTTATTAGAATTATTATTATTATTATTATTATTATTTATTTTTTTTTTTTTTTTTTCTATTTATTTATTCTTTATTTATTTATTCTTTCCTGTAAGTTTGATAAGGACTGCATGTGTAATAATGTTTGAAATATGATGTGATTATGTATTATGTGATGTGGTTTAAAATGAAGAACAAATTTGCTTTCATCTCGAGCCATTTATTGCTCTTTCTCTAAGAGTCAACACATCGTGTCATTTATGTTACATGATACATAAGCTTTCTTTAAGGAGATCAAAGTATTCTCATCAAAATAAGGTCATTATGTGCACCAGTAAAATATTTACTGAAACGGTCAAATATACATGTCATGAATTAATATTTTGAGACCGTCTGGGTATGTTTCAGAGTTCTCTGGTATTGATTTAAATAGAGGTCCCTGAAACGATTTACCGAAAGCTGTGCCGAGACCTGCTGAGATGGCACAGCAGGAAGGCGACTGTATAATGTTTCACATGTGTACTTGGCCAAGAGAAATACTGAGCTGCATGTGGTGATACGTCCCAAAAAATGAAGAACAGATCAATTAAAAGAAAAAAAAGGAGGGTGAATAGTCAATCACATCTGTCAGTCCTATCCACAACAGACCTGACTGGTTCAGAGGAGGAGTTCTGTGTTTGGCATCACATACAGGCAAGGTTACAGCCCCCTGTACACCCCTCCTTTTGTGAATTCTTTCAGTTTAATAAAGAGTTTATTGCTAGGAGAACATTTTTATTGATTGTGCTGTCCCTGGGAGGGTAATTTGAGATTTGTTGATCTTCCCTCGTTTCTGACTTTACCGTTGGTCATATGCTCTGCTGAGCTGAGGAGAGAAGTCCGTGGGAGTAATTTATTTCCATCTACACAAGCATGGTGTGCTGGTTGTAATGGCTGTTCTCTTTCTTTTTTTCTGTGTAGAGAAGTCTGTTGTGCTGGTTGTTTTGTATTTTGTTTTTGGTTCAGCCTGTACAGCACAGGCCGTCTCACTCGTTGGGCTTTATTTATTTATTTACAGCAAGTGGTTGCACATACAGTCAGTATTTTTCATTTTCTAAACATATTTTTGTCACATGATGCCATCCATATATATATATATATATATATATATAATCCCTATAAAAGTTCTCATTTTTAAAAGGGATGCACAGTATATCAGTGCCATATTGATTAGATTGGCCCGTATTATTAACTTTTTAATTTAAATCTGTGACATTTAAAATGTAATATTTAATTGTGTATGCTTATTTCCCCTAATTTTACACTTAAATTACTTTTGTTGTCATCTAATACTATATTCAATTCAATTCAAGTTTATTTGTTTAGCGCTTTTTACGATACAAATCATTGCAAAGCAACTTTACAGAAAATTAAGTTTCTACAATATTTAGTAGTAGCTTATCAGTGATGACTGTCAGTTTATGTGCATATGGCAGAAATGTTCGGAAAAATCAAAAAGATGTAAACAAACAGACGATTAACACTATTAACAGCAATTATGCAATCAAACTTGTAAAAGATGTAAACAAACAGACGATTAACACTATTAACAGCAATTATGCAGTCCTCTGAGGGGTTTGGCATCATCTCTTCTCAGGTGTTCTGGATCCAGACTGGAGCTTGTGTAAATCCTAGTTATCAAGGGATGTAAATCAGAAGAAACAAATAGAGACATAATTAGCGAAGCTGCTGTTCCAGCCAAGTAAAATTAATTAGTTTAACCCAAGCTAAAGAATAATAATGCGCATTTGATCAGATATAACTGCAGTCCAAAATTATGAGATGCATTATTTGAATGCTTGGCCAAAGAGGTGTGTTTTTAATCTAGATTTAAAGGAGCCGTATGTAGGATTGTGGCCTAAACTGGTACTGCAATCACTATAAAAATACTGTAGAGCGGTGTATCCCCCTCCCCCTACCCCCCTGACTCGAGGTTGCCAGATGACGAACAGACGTACACAGTAAGTAATTATGTTTATGCTTCATATATTTTGATAAGTAATTATGTATTTAAAAAATGTACTAATTGTCATTAGTTAAATATTATCGTAAAGATTTATGCTCGTATGTGACGGTATAATCGTAAAGATTTATGCTCGTATGTGACAGTATAATCGTCGTAAAGACTTATGCTCGTATGTAACAGTATAATCGTAAAGATTTATGCTCGTACGTGACAGTATAATCGTAAAGATTTATGCCTCGTACGTGACAGTATAATCGTAAAGATGTATGCTCGTATGTGACAGTATAATCGTAAAGATTTGTGCTCGTACGTGACAGTATAATCGTAAAGATGTATGCTCGTATGTGACAGTATAATTGTAAAGATTTATGCTCGTACGTGACAGTATAATCGTAAAGATGTATGCTCGTATGTGACAGTATAATCATAAAGATTTTATGCTCGTACGTGACAGACAGAACGGTAACTGTTAGTCTAGGCTACTGTCTCAATTACGTTTCAAATTGCCATAATGATCGTGCTAAATGTTGTTTTTCCTCAGCGTCTCAGCATAATGACAGAGAACCGGGCTCCTGTGATGCATTGCTAATGTTAGCATACGTCCTTGAGTAACGTTACACAAACATAAATAACTTTGTTCGACTGTCATGAATATATGAAATGTCCATTGACATCAAGTACAAGTTAGCCAAGCATAGGTGAATCTTACCTGTCCAGGAGAAAATTAGCAACGTTGGCGTCTGTGTTCAAATTCTTCTCCGTTTTCAGCTGTCTCCATCTTTCAAAAAAAGCATCTCCATACAATTCTGGTTTTATTTTCGGACTTTGTCACGACGAATTTCTGAATTATAACGAGGTCTTTTTGATTTAGTAACATTAGACATTTTTAACCCGACTGGGAGTTAGGGTAGGTTACAGCAAAGCTGGCAACACGGATCCCGAAACACTACTGACTTCGTGATTGGTAGATAGGTGGGGGGGAGGCGCGTCAGGCAAAACACCAAAATGACAACATCAACATCAGTTGAGGGCTGCAAGTCCACTTTTAAAATGACAATATCCTGGCCGGACCTACTGGTTTGTCAGTGATATAAGTATTTGAAATGAACATGATTTCTTAATGTCTAGTGACACATCAGGGCCATTTTATGATTAATTGAAATAGATTTCTTACATACAGCTCCTTTAAACAGAGGAAGTGTGTCTGAACCCCGAACATTATCAGGAAGGCTATTCCAGAGTTTGGGAGCCAAATGTGAAAAAGCTCTACCTCCTTTAGTGGACTTTGCTATCCTAGGTATTACCAAAAGTCTAGCGTGTCTATCTGTCTCTGTCTGTCTGTCTGTCTGTCTATCTATCTATATATATATATCTAACTATCTCTATTATTTTTTTTTATCTTTAATCCTTCTTTTTTTTTTTCATGTATATGTTTTTTTGTTTTTGTGGTGTTTTGTTTTGTTTAATTTTAATCTGGGTTGTTAAAATTTTAACGTTTAATTATGGATGCTCATTTTTACATTTAAATTACTTTTGGCATCATCTAATGCAAAGTTAATCTTTAATAACACAATGAAGTGTAATCATTTGCTGATCTTAAAATGAAAATTCATCTTTCATTCTTCCAATAATATTGTGAAAACTATTTAATTTATTTGGTATTGGGCACAACATTGCAATAATTATCAACTGTTATGGTGCTAAGTTTTGATATTGGTTTCTGTGTGTGTGTGTGTGTGTGTGTGTGTGTGTAAAACATGCCTTAATTTTTGGCAGAGATATTTGTCAAAATGAGGTTGATTCATCACACAGGAAATGGAAGGTAGCTTTGTAAGATAAAGTGTTCCATGCAGTGCACTTTGTTGAATATTGCAGATTTAGGCAAATGTCATACCATACAGAAAACTGACATACTAGACACGATATTCATACTATACTGTACACTGCTGAACTTGTAAGAGTAGTATGGTGATATGCTAATCTGATCACAGCCGGGGTGTCTGTTCTGACTAAAGGCTTACAGTTGTTAACTTGACACAGGTTGATTGTGTGACTGGAACATGTCAACATCAGAGATCAAAGTATACTGCTGGGAGCCTCACAGATATTGTCATCAGTCAAAATATTTATGGATTCTGAGCCTTGTCTGTCTTGCTTTCCTTCTCTGTATGCTCTTCCAATTCTGGGTTAATTCCTGTATTATTTAAGGACTTGGCAGTCATTACACTTGCAGACTCTCCTTGTTTTCACAGTTACATGGAAACGTACCAAAGCACAAGTAATTGCACCTTAATATGGTGCTGCACTCAACATTGAAATTGCAGTTTCCCACTGACATTAAGTCAATAGCATTGCTCAGTTAATGCACTCTCCCATTTGTTGATATATTTTTGTTTTTAAACTCAGTGTTTTAAAAGTACTTTTTGTCATTCAATTATATTAGATGTTTTTAGTTATTTTCTAACTAATATATATTTCACTATACAAACCCAATTCCAAAAAATTCAATTATATTAGATGTTTTTAGTTATTTTCTAACTAATATATATTTCACTATACTTTTTGAAAGAAGTTTCTTCTGCTCATCAAGCCTGCATTTATTTGATCAAAAATACAGAAAAAACAGTAATATTGTGAAATATTATTACAATATTATTACAACTTAAAATAATTGTTTTCTATTTGAATATACTTAAAAAAAAAAAACATTTATTCCTGTGATGCAAAGCTGAATTTTCAGCATCATTACTCCAGCCTTCAGTGTCACATGTAACATCCAGTCTATCACATGATCATTCAGAAATCATTCTAATATTCTGATTTATTATGAGTGTTGGAAACAGTTCTGCTGTCTAATATATTTGATGAATAAAAGGTTAAAAAGAACTGCATTTATTCAAAAAAAAAAACTATTCTAATAATATATATTCTAATAATATATTTTCTTTACTATCACTTTTTATCAATTTAACACATCCTTGCTGAATAAAAGTATTGATTTTATTTTAAAAAAGAAAGAAAAAAAAATACTGAATTACTTTTTTTTTATTAATCAAAGTATCCTAAAAAAGTATCACATGTTCTGAAAAAAATATTAAGCAGCAGAAATATTTCCAACTTTGATAATGAATCATCATATTAGAATGATTTCTAAAGGATCATGTGATAATGATCCTAAAAATTCAGCTTTGCATCACAGAAATAAATATATATAAATATTAAGCAGCAGAAATATTTAATTATTTTAAATTGTAATAATATTTCACAATATTAAATTTTTTTTTTTTCTGTATTTTTGATCAAATAAATGCAGGCTTGATGAGCAGAAAGAAGAAACTTCTTTCAAAAACATTAAAAATAGTAATGTTTCCAAACTTTTGACCTGTACTGTATATATATATATAACTTTGATATTTACTTAAGGAATCTTTGTAAACATACTGTGTATATATGTATACACATAAGTGACTCTTGTGTGTGTGTGTGTGTGCACACATAAGTGACTCTTGTGTGTGTGTTATTATTATAATTATTATAATGATAGAAATCACAACCATGCTAATATTTGCTTATGTGATATTGCTTAAATATTTTATAATGTTTATTTTTATTTTTATTATTATTATTATTATTATTATTATTATTATTATTATTATCAAATATTACTGATTAATGGAAAGTGCATTTTACATACCAGAACAAAGTAATAAAAAATGCCATTATTTTAAATAATAAATGCATTTATTTATTTATTTTAATTAATTAATTTATTAGAAGTAATAACTTTTTGGCTGTTGATTAGCATTGTTTTGTCTGTGGAAAAGGACAGTTGTTTCAAAGCAAAGCAAACTTTGCATTTTGATTAAAGAATACAAAACAAACCTTTTTTATTTGAAAAATAACTTGCTCTAATGAATATCTTACACTAAGTTCAGGAACATGCATTGTGGAAGTAAATAAGGTCATGAAGTCTGAAACGACATTGAGACGAACAGCTTCTTAAAGAATAAAGCGTGACAGCATGCATGTATCTAGTCCTGCAGAGAGAGTCCAAATGGCTGGATTATTAGCATAGCATGCCTCGTCTGCTAGGGCTGTGCTCCGCTAACCCCCCTCCCAGATTCAGATTGAGTCTGGAGGCCTGGAGTGAGCAGACTGATTCATTCAGGGTACAACTGCCTCTTACCAACCCTCCCATATGGCTCTGCTTGCGTGTCATTTACTCAATATACGGGGCTCTGATAATTATGTAAACCATAGACGAGCATATTAACAATTAACCGTGTTCTCGCTCATCTCTCTTTAGCCCCATTTGTTATATCTTGCCTCCGTCTCTGCTCCATTTGGCGGGTTGTCCTATAGATGCCTTTGGAAAAGAGGCAACGGCGAACCCTAATTGCTTGTCTCGTCTCTGCAAGTGGCGATGGAGAAATACAACTCCAGTAATGAGATTTGGCGGCACATTAGCAATGATGATTGCTGTGGCTGAATGGTGTGCTGCTGTGTTGTTGCGCTTCATTCAAAATCAATGATATATTGTTTAGGGGAGCTTTGTTCCTCAGCTGAACGGCTGGGCTAATGTTCCTCAGACTCTTTCAGACGAGAGAAAGGCCGTTTTACCATAATCCCTCCCCCTAACGTGGCTGGTCTTTGCTGCTCGATTGCAGGCTTTTTTTTTTTTTTACATCTCAAAGCCTCTCAGCGCATTTTTTTTTATTTAACATTTGAGATGATGGAGTCAACTGTCAGTTTTATCTCATTGTCCAGAAAATTATAGGCTTCTGATACATTTTTTATTTTAGGCTAGATTTGCTTTGAACCAGGGAAAGTGGATGTGCTAGGCATCCTTAAAACACACTAAAATTGTGTTTTGCTTATGCATATATTCATCTATTCCAGAAAGAACAAAGCTAATGATTGTCTCATCAAAAGCAAGCACACGTCTTGCAAAAAAAAAAAAGAAAATTGATGTAGAAAAATGTTAATTTGAGTTTATTTTTGATGATAGTATGTGTTTAATTTTGGTTTTAGTATGGATATTTTTTGGTTTTAAAAGATTTTTCTTTCTCTTACTTGTTCTCTTTGTACAGGAGAGACTCTTATCCATTATTTATTTGAGTAAAGTTCATAAAAATCTCACAGCGCCAGAAATACTCCATTTTGTTCAAGATCCAGGTGTCAGTGCGTTGGCTTTGTGTTGCGTCAGACTTATTATTGTCAGCAGGACATTTGAAGTTATTTCAGAGAAAGACCACATAAAAGCATTTAACTGGGTTTAGGACATGCTTCCAACAGGGAGGACAAGAAAGACCGTTATTGTTAACTTTTCAGTTGTGTACTTACAGTGTATTGAAGATATGGCACACACACCAGCCCTCTAATCAGCTGGAGCTCGCAATATATTGGTAACCCAGCAAGAGTGGATATGTCCAAGCATGCTTGCTTATGCCAACCAAAGTAGAGGACATAATGAGAGAAGTTGTGTAAAAATGGGTAGGGGACTTATTGTTTGAAAAATTTTAGGTTTCCATGCTTTTTTTCATTTAATAATAATTTACTCATCTGATTTTTATGATTTAGATTAGAATTTAGGTTTATATAATTATAATTTAATCACCTACAGCTGGCTTTTACTCTTAGAGGTAATTGCAAAGTTGCAGAAGGAATATGAATCTATTTTTGTTTTTTGGGTGGAGTTAGTGTTATTTGTATATGTGAAGTTTTTTACTTGGCTCAAATATGCCCTTCCATCTCAAATTGTCTGAAAGGAAAAGAAAGCCATAAACATCAGGGATATTTCAGTGACATATTAAATGATGCTGGGGGTGGGGGTTTTATTTATTCCCTAATTTCTTAGAGTCACCTTGAACGTCATTTGCTCAGCACTGTAAAACTTTGAACCTCGGCTGAGCTCCAAGAGTAATGCTGTGCCGGGGTGAATTTTCCTTGGAGAGTGCCGACTCTATCAACCAACAAGTTAGAAAGCTGACGAAAACAAAGATGGAGTCAAGACCAACATGAATATTTCCCCTTGATTTGAGCTGCCATAGATTTTTAAAGCCCAATCAGGCTGTGCTTGCTTAAAGAAGGGTTGTTTTTTGCTCTCTCTGCGATCTGACATTAGGGGGAAAGATTTGAACATTAGGGAGTCTCTGTGAATCGCAAGTGTATTTCCGACCACCGGCATAAGGCACAATAGCATATAAAGTTTTGGCCTCATTTAAACCATGTTGTACTGTCACATCCCTGCGATAGTTCACCAAATGAGCAGGCAGCAGGTGTTTTCTCCTGTGGCACTGATGGGTGTGTTTGTACATTTTCTTTGCAGAACCTGATCAAAAACCTTCCTGAGCAGAAGGAGCTGAGCAATCTGGCCGAGCTAAAGAATGAATATGAGGAGCTTTGTGAATCAGAGCAGTTTGGAATTGTGGTGAGTACTGAGATTGTAGTGCTTTAAATCACTAGCACGGCTCCAGGACATTTTAGGGCTCCAGAATAAATGTTTACAAATGAGATAAAATATAAAAATACACTTATTTATTAAAATGTAATACATTTATTAAAATTAATTTTATTTTATTATTAATATTATTATGCTAAAGTCTGAAATTTGTATAAAATGTTATTTTTAAATTGGTTCTCAGAAAAAGTGTTTGCAGATGTGACAAACCATTAAAAATTGTCATTTTCTGTTTGTTTGTTTAAATAAGTACCATGTGAAAGTGTTTAGTTAAAGATGAACATTCACAATAGAGCTTTGATGTAATAAATGGTATTGCAGTTGTAAGGTGGAATCGATTCAGAGCAAGATCTGGGAATATAACGTGGGAACCATAATAAAGACAATGTTTATCTTGACTTTTTCTCCCCAAAAAGACAGAAATACTGTTACAGAGTGAAATTTATGTGGCACAAATACTGTTCTGGACCATTAGAGGAACAGCATGAAATTGGAACAGAAAATGATATTTAAAACACCATAATTTATGTAACAGAATTGAAAACCCAGCACCAAATACTTCATTTTATATTGAATCCATTACAAAAATAAACACATAATGGTTTGCAGAAATTTCTGAAACCACCTCTGAGTCATTGTCCTTTCAGTGCTATACAGCCAATGAACTGAACTGCATATTTAGTGCATGTCAGCATCTGTAGTACTGCACTGTAATCTACTGCAACTGTTCCACACACAAGCTGATTTTTTAATTCTAATAATTAATCAGTAGATGAATATGGATGACACCATGAGCTACCATCTGTTTGGAGCAATTCTGTAATTTAGCAGCTAAAAAAAGTCATTTGGTTCCTGAATGTTTCGTTATTGGTCAGTATTTTAATCTGGATACAGCTATTTCCACAGATACAGTGCAGGTGCAAGACCCGGTGCCCTGTTTGGAATCAGTCTGCGTGTTTTATTGAAGAAATAACATCAGAGGCCAAACAAAAGAGTTACACAAAACTTGTTCGCTACCATTGTAATCAACAGCCAAAAACTGGGCTTGGCACTAGCACCAATAATTTGGTGAAAAAGAGGGAATCTCACACTGAAAATCATTTCTATTGCATATCGATTTTATCCTTCTCATTTTCTTAGTCTTTTCTTCCCCTCTTCCTCTTTCAGTCTCTCTCCTTTGGCTCTGGTTTGCTATTTCTCCTCTACTTTTCGTCACACTCCAGAGCATAACCCTTCACACATCTCTGTTCCACTTCTGCCTGTTTCTCTCCTCCACTCTCTATCTGTCTCTGATACTAAAATCACCCTCCTCTCCATTTCTGTTGTTGTTCACACTTCTGTGTGAAGGATTTTAAGCTGAAAAGCAGAATGGGGGGCAGTGGGAAATTAGGCACAGAAAGAGAGAGAGAAGAAGAGCGAGAGCGTTCTGGAGAAAGAAGACTGCCTTCAGGCTCCATGCAGGATCAGCGCTATTCAATATATAAAGAGACTCAGTAATGTATAATTAAAAGGCCAAGAATATAAAGGGCATTTTTTATGACAAGTCAAATCTGGTAGCCTGGTTGTGACTGACAGAAGCTAGGATTTTGATGAATAATAAAGAGTGAGGCAGAGCTTTATTTTACTACAGAGCATGATTAGGTCCCGAGTTCTTAAACTGGAAGGGCTTTTAGACTTACTTCCTATATTGACCAAATCCCATTAATGTTGGCCTTTGTCTTGACTTTGTCTCAAATATTTAAGCTTCTCTCTACATCAGTTAGTTCTGCACAGCGCACAAATCTACATTTGATGTGACTCGCTCCTGGATTAAAGGAATAGTTCACCCAACAGTGTAAAATCTGTTATCATTTAATCACCCTTGTGTCCTTCCGATCCCCTGTGGTTTACTTTAATACATGGGACAGAAAATGAGATGTTAGAGAAGATGTTTTTATTTAATTGTGGCCAATTAAATTAAGCTTTTACCTCATTTGCTTGTTGGTTCCAGTGTATGCTATACATATTTAGATATATATTTAGATGTATTTGCGCCTTTATTTAATTCATTAATTAATTTATTTATTTAATTAAATCTATTTAGATTGTAATCCTGTTTTAAAATGTTTGTGTGAAGATTAGTTTATGTATTTATATATTTATATCTAATTGTAAAGTTAAAAAAAAAAAGTTTATATATTTTGTTTGTTTGTTTTTATATATGGATTTCTTTCCTTGATTTATTTCCTTGATTTATTTGCTCTTTTGCAAAGCAACCTTGTGTTTAAGAAAGGTTTTTTGTTGCTTTTTAAAGAATTTATTTTTTTTTTTTAATTTGGATTTGGTTTTATTATGGTTTTATTTAGTGGGTGTTGCTTAAATTTTGTGTTTTTGTTGTCATGGCAACTGGTGACCATTTGGTTTTCTGTGAGTTGTGAGCAAGAGTAATAAAACTAATAAATCAACATTTTGGGGTACAGCAGATGCACTCTTTCATTGTATCAAGAAGAGCATTCCACATAATTCCACATAACATTTTTTTTTTTTTTTTTTTTTTTTTTTTTCAGATGGGTTTGGAATAACATTAGAGGGAACAAATGAAGGCAAAAATTTCAGTTTCCTTTAAGCACTCATTTTTTTCTTTTTCTTTTACATGAGAACTCTGCTTTACAGTTGCAGTCAGATGTAGTCCTGTCATGCACGGATATATCTAGGCTGATGCATATGCATTCATTCACTGGTATTATGGTGATTCTGACAAACCTGCCTTTGACAGCAGATTCACACAGGAATCAATTCAGCACAGGGTAACAGAACAACCCTTTCGCTCTCTCTCTCCGTGTTGTGTCTTTCACTACCTGTGTCTTTGGAGGGTGTAATGAAGCACGTTGTGACAGTCTCCTCCTGTGACTGAGCTCAAGGCGGGTAATATACAGGCAGGCTGTGGAAGCACCTCATCAACACCACCTCGCACTGCTCCTTGGGGAAATAAGTCACTCTCAGCTTGTCTCCCTCCTGAGCTGTCACCAACTCACCCTCTTTTATTGTGATTTCCTCTTATACAGAGAAATCAAATCTGGATGTGCAGGGAGGAGGTGGGGCTGGGGTGGTGAACGGGGGCGTGGGGCAGACTCAGGGTTTTTTGATCGCCAACCTGCTCATAAAGATAAATAAATGTGTGAGTTGTTGGTAATTGTTGATTGAGTCTCTGTGGTGTGTGTGTGAGTATGGTTTTGTGGAAATCTGGAGCGAGAGTGTCTGAGGTCGCCCTCCTCAACAAGCAGCTCCTGTAGGATCCTTGTTGATGTTGTTTTTGTTTCCTCGCTCCTTCCTTTCCTCCTCCTCGCTGTCTTTTAATTGAAATGTCATCTTACTCCAGCGCCAAACCAGTTATATTTATGTTGTTATTACAGTTAAATGTAATTATAGGTGAACAGCAGAATCTGACATTTATTTGTTACAAGATTTGTAGCAACATTTCTGTTTTCAGTGTTAACACAATTGTACGGGTAACTTCTTATTTTATTTTTATTTTTTATCTGTACCATGCCTCAGACTTATTAAACCTTGTTTCTTGTTTTATTGTGAGCGATTCATCAGTGTGCAGTATTCTAAGTAAAAAAAAATAAAAAATAGTTTAGTAACCTCTAATAAAAATGCAGTATTTTGCTGCTTCTTTTTTGCTTTAGGCCAAGCTAAATAGCTATCAAATGAATACAATAACCGATTTCATTCTAAACTATTTCATATCCCAAAAGTAATATTTGTGTGTGTGTGTTGTGATAACTGAGGATGTTTTAAGTTAAAGTTGTTTTCTCTCCATTTCAGATGAGCTCAGTCAAGATGTTGCGTTCCAGACTGAATGGGATCCTCTTTAAGCTGACGTTTGAGGAGCAGGTAAACAACATCCGGCCCGACATCATGAATGTGACATTCGCATGCGAGGAGGTGAAGAAGAGTGAAGGTTTCAGCATGCTCCTGGAGCTGGTGCTGCTGGTCGGGAATTACATGAACTCTGGCTCCAGAAACGCTCAGACATTCGGCTTCAATGTCAGCTTCCTCTGCAAGGTATCAAACAGAATCCCTTCTCTTTGTTTCTAAAACTACACCTTATGTGCTTAAAATTAAATCACAAGTTCTATGTTGCATTCATAATAACATCCTGGAGAGCTTTGATTTCCTCATGGATCATCCTTCATGGGGTTTGAACATACGGACTTTTGGACACCAGACCAGAAAGCCTCTACTTTACTACTTGCAATTTAGCAGATACTTTTATCCAGAGCAACTCGGAGTACTCATATTACAGACATGGTAACCCTGGGATAACATAACGGTGATGGATTGTGGATCATCCCTTGTGGGACTGGAACCTGCAACCTTCCTGATACAAGCCCAGAACTACTGAGAAAGGCACATGCGTACTTAACCCCAGGTTAAAAGCATCTGTTAAATGACAAGTAGTAAATTATAAACCTGTTTAAGCAGCAAATTTGCATGAAGCTGAAATTGTCAGGGAAGAAAAATCCTGTTAGGTGTAATAGCCATCTTGGGTTTGGTGATTGGTGACAGTTATAGACAAATTTGACAGTTCCATCCCCCGAAAGACAGTATTCTTCATAATATGATCTATTCTAATATGGCAAGTGTGTGTTTCTGTGTTTATTTATAGTGCTGGCAGGTAGGCCTCCCTACTGAGATCATTGTAACTGTTACCAGAATGTGTATGAAAGCTGTAACTGCTGTTGTTGTGTATGTAAGATGGACATCTGGCTGTGTGTTTTACAAGCTGATTTGGATGGTGAAGCCATTTGGTCCCGCTATGAAAGACAGCCACCCCCCTGCCGGTGTTCTCAGGCAGCCAGAACTACACCGTCACTCTTAGTTACATCTCTTTGCTGGCCTTGTCATCTATTCGGAGGCGTACCAGATGCTGCTGGGACACAGGTGTCCCAACCACAGGGGTTTAAGCTGGAACCAGTTGTGACGCATCTGAATGGTTGTTCTGACTTTTTTCTATTTACTTTCCAAAGGCCACTAAATTACTGTTAAACACAAGAATGTAATTTTTTAAGAACGCTGTGGCAATTTCATTTAAGAGTTTTACAGTGTGATCTTTAATCAACGTTCGTTTTTACACCACTCTCTAAAATGCCTCAGTACCAGCACACTCTTGCGCTCTTAAAAATCTGAGCCCTTGATGAACATCTCACTTTCTCTTAAAGTGTGCTTGCATCCAAATTGCCACTTGATTAAAAATGTGGATGAAGTTTACGTTGTCAAAAACTGCATGAGGAAGTCCTTCACCTCTTTCTGTCAGCTCCTCTGTTATGTTTTTGCTCATCACGGCACTTAAAGGAATAGTTCACCCAAAAATGAAAATTCTGTCATCATTTACTCACCAAAAAAGAAGATATTTCGAAGATTGCTGGTAATCAAACAGTTTGTGGTTCCCATTGACTTCCTTAGTAGGAAAAGAAATACTATGGAAGTCAATGGGAACCACCAACTGTTTGATTACCAGCAATCTTCAAAATATCTTCTTGTATGTTCAACATAAGAAAGCGACTCATACAGGTTTGGAATGACATGAGGATGAGTAAATGATGACAGAATTTTCATTTTTGGGTGAACTTTCCCTTTAAGTAGTCCCAGCGTGTGTTTGGTCCTTGGTTGGCATTTGAGTGGGCTTAATGCCATACCAGCTGGAGTTTGCTCATGGAGATGTTTAAGTATGGGGGGTTTGGAGGTGACATGAGCATTAGGTGGTTGAGTTTCTCTCTATTTTTTCATGTTTGAGTTGGATGGTGTTATGGCCCAGAGGGAGGACACCCCTGACGGGTGACCCTGCCCCGAGCATAGGCAGTTGAGTGGGAGAGGATCCAATGGCCATCAGAGCTTGACGCTTGGCGGTATTTTCTCTGACCTTGGGTGTAAAGCATGTCCTTGGGTCTTTCAGTAGTGGACTAAAACACTGAGCTCAGTGTTGTCAGGTGCCAGCAGGGTAGACATCTATATAGCTCTTATCAGCTGTGCTCTGACTCCACGTTGTGCACCATAAAGCAGTTTTTAAACAAGTTAAACATAATGACAGTATCTTTACACACTGGCTTTCATAGATATGTTGGGTCGTTCCTTCTTTCCTGAGGTATCGCTTTCTTTCTTTCTTTCTTTCTTTCTTTCTTTCTTTCTTTCTTTCTTTCTTTCTTTCTTTCTTTCTTTCTTTCTTTCTTTCAGTATTATTTCATTCCTTTCTTCTCTACTTCTTTTTTTTTCCTTTTCTTTTTCTTCCTTCCTCCCTTCCTTCCTAACTCATGGTTCAGTAATATATTTGATTCCTTACCTCTTTCTTTATTTTCCTTCCTGCTTTCATTCTGTGATTTTTTTTTTTTTTTTTTTGTATTTTGACCTTTCTTTTGCTATTTATTTCAGTATGCACAGTCCAATTATGCAGTGCATTCTTTCCTTCCTTCCTTCATTTCTTCCTTTTTATCCGTTCGTTAGTCTTTTCTTTCTCTTGTTTCTTTCTCTTCATTTATTATTTGAGGACTATAATGGTTCAGGATTGCATTCCTTCTTTCCTTTTTCATTTATTTCTTTCTTTCCTTTCATCTCTTCTTTCTCTCACCCATCCATTTCTTTTGTTATTTCTTTATTCGAGCTATCAGTGATTCAGTATTATTTCATTCATATCAGTCAGGCTCACATTTACGGAACATTAGTGAAGTGCCTGCAGTGCAGACAGCTTTTCGCTTCAGCACTGATTGGGCAGTTATTGATGGACAAAGGGAAATGCCCACATTCTCAATCAGTTCAGTCAAGTAAATGGCCCCCTACGTGGCAGACCTCAGCCTGCTAACGAGCTCATCAGGGAGGGCCAGTCATGGGCTGACCCGTGATCCGTGACTCTCACAGTCACACTTTGTACCAGCTGTAGATCTCATTTGCATATTCCTGAAGCTTTTTACAGGTTAACATGGCTGTTAGCTCAGAACTGGCTTGAAAAAGCACTGCTGTGTTTAAGTCCTTCTGCTTTTCTTTAAACATCTGGTGTTATAAAAAAAACAGCCAATCATAGTCACTGCCACCAGTGAACTAAACAGTTTGTGCTGTGTTTTTGGGCCGAGAAGCTTATTTTTGTCACTGCTTATTAGACAAACACAGCTCTGTCAATTTTCAGGCAGTGGTAAACAGAGTCAACTGATTCCTGCAGTTCTAATCACAGAAATCACTCCACTCAGACATAATGTATTCAGTGCCAGAGTCCTTTTCTGGTACAGTTTATTTTGAAAATATATCTTATTTTTCATCATATTTTGTAATTATCTCTTTTTTGATATATTTTATCAATTTAAACTTGAACAGAGCCTGCTCCATGTTTGACTTTTTATTATATTGGAGTCAAATGTTATTATATATTTTGTGATAATGTATCTTTGACCATCATCTCTCAGAGACACACAAGGCACCTTGGTTCTTTTAAGCTTCCGTTAACTTTAATCTTGCAGAAGTATGTGTGAGTGTAGAAAGTAACCTTCTGTTGTGGATTCTTGACTCCCTGTCATATACTTTTCAAAAAAGTAACTTCTGTAGTGAGCATTTGACATATTTCAGGAAAGGTAGACTCAGAGGAATGCACACAAAGATTATGGCAACTTCAAATGAAATCAACCATGTGGGAAAAGGCTTACTCCACAGCAAAGCCCCTTTCAAAGCTACATGCATGAAAAGGTATTAAATTACAGATAATATTCATTAAATCTGGATTTGCTCTCTGTTTTTTGGGGTTGTTTAAGCATGATACTTTCTAGTAGAGATGTCAGAATAGTTTATAAAGAGTGAACCTTTATTTTGCCTTTTTTTTTTTACTGTGTTTTATAGTATTTTCACTTTGTTAAGCAGATCAGATGTGTTCAGTTGGCACCGCTTTGAAATTTCAGTTCGGTATGTTGGCAACTTGTAGATTGAAGAGAAGAAAGTGTAATATACTAGGCTCCCTCATATAAGTCCACGGTGTCTCTTCATCATTTCTCAGCTTGTTAGAGATTCTCCCAGCGCCGGTTGTCTTTCTCACAGATCTGGCATGGATGGTGAGCTCACGGACAAATGAACTCCCTGAGCTACCTCACTCCCCACCCCAAAACTGCCAGAGGTGTAGCCTGGGGCTCTCTGATTTTCACTTGTCATTCTTACTAAGCAAACTTGCCTCATGGCAGGCTCTGAGCTTTTAGATTAGTCTATTGGCTACTGTTCCAATCCAGGCTGTCTGCCATTGGTAGGAAAAATACGCCAGTTGCCAGCAGCATCTCGATATCTCTTTCTTCTGCCATGCCCCTCAGCTGCTGTGTGCTGAAGTGTGACTTTCCCATAGTTTTCTTGACTAAAAAACAAAACAAAAAAAAAACACACAAATTACTGCTGTGAAGATCTATGCACAATCAATGCCAGTAAACTGGAGGTCCTTTGGCAAAATGTGTAATTGAGCAATCAGAGATGACAGTCCTTTAGGTGGTCTGAGATTTCTTGGTCCCTGTTGCCTCTCATGTCTGTTATTAGCTAATTGTTCTTGAGGATTTATATCTTTCGAATGTCTCGATGGAGGTTGATTGTTATTCTGTGGAGTTCCTCAACATGCTTCAACGAATATTGAAATGGGTGGATTGGGTACGTTCAAGTATACTAAGTAGACAGGTCATCTTTTTCTATTTCTCTATCACTTTCCGTCTTTATATCTTTGTTAAGAATACGGTTTTAAATGACTGAGCACCTTCAGACACACTGATATTGTACCTCTATGGTAAAAGAACGAATTTCACACATTAACATTGACAGTATCCTCATAAAGAGATTCTTCTGAATCATTGGCTGAATACAAATTGTAGTATTGGTACAGAAAAGCCCCTTTGCATTATCACAGTGAGGGAACAATTCAATTAGGAATGTAATAGCTTTAACACAGTGGATATTTCGAAGGCTATGACTCACTAAGCTTATCCTGACAACAGTGCTTGTAAATGCACGCCTAGGCTTTCTTATTGGCAACCTAAGTCCAGACTCATGACAGAAATGGTTGGCCAAGAGGTAACACAACAAACCTCTCTGACAGCATGTGATGTGGGGCACCTGATGCCTGTTGTGCCTCGTTGCTTCTGCCATAATCCAGCATCACTGTGATGAGGGGCACCTGATGCTATTCAGAGCCAGGCTGCCACAATATAGTGGCTGGGTGTATGTTATAGTTTTGAGCCAGGCCTCCGCAATAGTGCAGTGACTGCCTGGATATATATATATATATATATATATATATATATATATATGGTACACAGTTAATAATTTGGTATATATATATACACAGATATATATCTATATGTATATATACTTTTATTCCAAATAGAAGCCTCTCTAAGGTTTCTTACTTTTGCTCACTATGTCTTTTCCCCTGCCACTTTAATGAAAGAACCCCACTGGAAGTCACTCCTTTTTGGAGTAATGCTTTTTTTGTGAGTGCTCTGGTTTATGTGTGTATGTTATGTGTGTAAGAGTGTTCACAGAGACATAGAAGAAAAAGAGGAAAAAGAGAAAAGGGTGAAAGAATGGAAGTGCCTTGACTGGAAAATTAGTGGAACATCATAACTTAAAGTAAATTAGATTATTCAATTTCAAACAAGATTACCAGAGAAGCTGACATAACTGATGTGGTACGTGCCAAAGAATGTCTGCTTCACTAATTTGATAGAAATCTGTCTCTTTTTCTCTCTCCCTCTCTCTCAGTGGGACTCCTTACTGTTTTGTTCACTGTTTGCAGAATTGTTGGCTGCATATCTGCCCTCCCTACTGTTTTGTTTGTTTTTTTTATGTAGGTTTGTTTTCACTGTGCTAATCAGCTCACAGTTTTGTCAGATAAAATTAATGACTGGTTAATCACCTTAAACCTTTGTAAAGGGTCAATGCTTCTTCCATTTTTGCCCTCTATTTATCTCTTATTCACCCTCTCTCCCTTAAAGGATATAAATAAAGACAGATTTGCTTATTTTAAAACCTAAGCATTTGAAAATATATTCTAAAGGGCTGTTCACAGCAAGGATGCAAATTATAAAATAACTGTAATTATAACGTTTTAATATTAATTCTACTTATATGGGAATAGGGAATTCCACAACACAGTCAAGTAAAGACAGAAAGAAACGATTTTGTTGAAATCTTTTTCAGAATTTTTTATTTTTTCTTCTCTCCAGCTGATGAAAAACAGCCAATCAGAATCCATCTGACTTAGAGCTTATGCATTTAAAGCGACAGACAAAATAACTGCAGCACATGCTTTTAATAAATGCAACAGCATGGAATAGCATAAAAGACAGATTTGGAACACACTACATAGGTACAGTGCATTTAAATACTTTAGTACTCATAATAAACATTTCTTTACCCCTACCCCCAAACACACACTTAGAAAGCCAAATGTATTCTGCAATTGATTTTTGTCCAAAAAAGTATCTTTTGTAGGCAGTATAATTAAGTTGCCTACCTTCTGGTTCACTTTGCATCAGAAGTGTGCCTGTGATTGTGTCTTAATATACTGCTTCTGTAGGCAGCTCACTATATTTTGGCACAGAGCATTTGTTTGTCACTTTTCTTGAGCTGAATCATACAAACCTTAGACCTCAGACGTCTGCTCTTTCACGGCATTGAGAATGTACCCAGATATTTTGTCTCTTTCTCTCTGCATAGTGCTGATCTTACTTGGCAGATGAAAACAAACATGCACAGTAGCGGCTTTCTGTAATGACAGTTTGGGGCATAATAATAAACAAATTAAAATTTGAAATGCATGAAATTAAATTGTGATTACCCAATGTGAGCAGATGATTGATCCCCATCTAATGAAAGTGTGAGCGTGCTGCATCCTCACACGTGTGAAAGGGATGTGGTGAAGCTTGGCTGTGGGGTGTGTGAGGGGGAACGGACACAGTGTGGAGGGCCGTGCTAATTAGCTCTCTCAGCATGCGTCTCCAGCAGCAGTGCAGTCACAGTGGGGAATGATTACGGAACAAGTTGCCGGTGCACTGACGTGGAGACACCAGCAGACGCTCACACTTGCCCTCCCTCTCTATTCTCGTTCCAACC
Source organism: Cyprinus carpio (assembly GCF_018340385.1). NCBI lineage: Eukaryota > Metazoa > Chordata > Actinopteri > Cypriniformes > Cyprinidae > Cyprinus > Cyprinus carpio. Next base: position 18,827,042 of record NC_056585.1, on the reverse strand, counting down.
CACCCGTCCCTTGGTGATTCTTCACATGAGATTGTTTTAACATGCCCCTGTCATTCATTTCCGTGTGTTTCTTTTGTGTGGTACTTGTCACATGGTTTCAAATAGTGAGTGGCAGCGGTTAAAACTGGCAGACTGTTAAAGAAGTTACTCCTGCCAACCTTGTTATAATCCACAGGAGGTAGAAAAGCCATTGTCCGTTGCAACAAGTGCTACTGAGGTGTCTTTATTCTCAGATTATGAAGACGAGAAGTCCAGCTGAAGCTAATAAATATCTGAATCTTTAAACATGTTATCCACAGAAAGATTGAGCATCAATTGAACATGCCATTCACAGAAACCCTTGTGGTTGGATTGCTGGTAATTTTCAGGACATTATTCGGGCTCCCAGGAAATGAACCTTGCAATTACATGTCCATTGAAAATGAGACCAATATAATGTTCCTCGCATGTCCATGTCAATTATTTCAGTCTTGGGTTTTGCAGCAGTCATTACATATTCGCCCTCATTTGGTATTCCCTTCACTGGCCATTAGGCTGATGTGATTAGCACTGCAATAATAACTGGCACTTAAATCTTTCAACATCACTGGAGGTCTGTCATATTGCACAGTTTTAAGGTGCAAAACAGCAATGTACATTGGAACAGTGAGCACCAAAGAGTTCAGTAATATGATTTAATGGCATGAGATATAAATAACTAATGCAATTCAAAAATCAATTCCTTTGCAGAGCCTGAAAATGTATTTCATTTGTTTCCCCCAGATACATACGTGGCATCTATCTGAAAGTTGCATTTGTCTTGATATAGTAAAAATGACCTATTCTGAAGTTTAGAAGCTCCTTTTATTTTAAGAGTTCCAGTTTCAGGCATGAAAAATGTAGTCTAATAACTTTCTTAACATACAGTACTGTAACATAAAACATTTTAAATGTGTTAAAAATGTTCTGGCAATGCTAAAAGAAGGAAACAGCTCTGCACAGATGGTTTTTAATTGAGTGTAAATTGCAAATAAATATTTTGTTTTCTGATTTCAGTTGACTGAAATAGAATCAAGAATAAAAGCTGACTACTAAAATGACAAAACAACAAAATTACTAAAACTTTAAAAAATAAAATGAAAACCGAAAATATAAAAATAAACTGTTTCAAAACATTAATGAAAAACTATAATAATATGACTGGATCAGGCTTATCAGTTTCAATCTAATGGTGGCATCCTGAAGATGGCATCATTATGGTGTAAGGTACATCTTCAAATAGAAATCAAGTAAAACTAGCACAAAGTTAGTTAACGTAGGAAGTTTTAAGGATGTTATTTATTTATTTATTTATTTATTTTTTTTGTTTTTTTGAGGTTTTTTAAGATATTGAATGTCATAGACTGTGCGAGGCTTGTTTTCTCTGATAGCTGTGGAAATCAGAGGAGGCAGGCATGCAGTACGCATGCTGAGGTCGTCAGCGTCGGATGGCAAAGCCTTTAAAGTGTATTATCTCTCTGCCTGCTCTGTCGCTGTTCTGCGCGTTAGCAGCTCAGTGCTGGCTGATTGGTAAACACCCCGTGGCTGAGCGGGTGCAAAACTTAATTCTGTTTAAATAAAGAAAACAACATTAGGATTGGGATGCAGTGTCGGCATTGCAAGAGTAACTGGTCCTGTTTTGATATCTGCACTGGAGTATTCACAATTACTTCCACCTTAACTATCGCTTGTTTTAATTCACACACAGGAAGGCATCGGTAGATCAAACTGGAGATACGTAATTTGCAAAGGTGCAAGTTCAGCTCGTATTTATTTTGAATGTGCACACATGGCCAGTCAGAGGAGTGTTACTACTGCACACAAAACAACAGCTTCCAAAGAAACAGCAGCCAAAGCCGCGTTCCTCACCAACGGCGTGTGAGCGCCGCATGAGTTCGGTCTTGGTTAAAGTTAAAAGAAAGACCTCCGTGTTTGTTTGCTTAGATTTCTTGTTGTTTTCCCGTGCTCTGTTTTTTTGTTCCAATCCTTGTAAACCAATATTGATTTTAGACAGCCAGCTGCGTAGAAGAAAGGGTCATTCCAGAAGAAAATAAACCAGTATTTAGGATCTGGTTTTGTTATGTTTCTTTTTTTTTTTTCATTTGTTTTCCTTGCTTCATGTTTAGCAGCGAGACTCTGTGAGGTGCTGCGTGTGTTGTATTATATTGGAGATTGCAGCTGAGGCATGTGTCTATGTCTGTTCTCATTTATTGCCAATCTCTCAGGGAGAAATTGGAAGCGATTTATCTAATGGATGCTGGAACACAGTGGCATTTTCAAATGAAAACACTCCACAGGAAATTCCGATAATAATTCACGGATTATTTGCTGGACTTTTTGCTGGGATTCCTCTAGTGTGGCCGATGTGGAAAAGTGTGCAGTCGTGCTCTCTGGTAAATAGATAAATACCACTAAACGGGCTGTAAAGCAAGGGGCTAAATTATGCTTTCCTAATGGATTAATCAATTGTGACTCCTCCAGTCTGAGCTCACAGCAATTCATCCTACCTGGAAACAATTGCTTTATAATCTCAGCTTTCTCACTTTGAAAAGGATACAAAGGCCTTGAAGGGCTAAAAGCTTTATAGATCTCTGAGACCTCTTTGAATAGGTAATTATACGTCACGATGTGCTTAGATTAATATATGTCCTTTGTTTGCATATCAAAATGATAAATGAATCCTTCGGTGTGCATATCATTTAACTAATCCCAGATCATTAGGGAAGACAGGCCACGTACGCACGATGGGCCGTAATGGAATGCAGCGGGGGAGAGAGACTCCTGTCAGCTGTTTGGGCAGAGGAGGCTTATCTCATCTCTGCCTGTTATTAAATGAAACATCAGCATCCACTCATGACCCAGCAGCTGGCTGGCTAGGGTTTCTCAGCCTGATGGTCAGGTATGTAGGTGTTAGTCAAGGTTTATTGCGCCAAAAACAGTTTAGATTTACATTACTGTTTTTCACCTTCACTTTTATGAACAACACCATAAGCACTTTGTCAGTCTGGCAAGCTCTTAGATGATTGGTGGGATTATGAAATAGAATAAGAAACTGAATAGTTTATATACACTTCCAGTCAAAAGGTTTTGAACAGTAAAGATTTTTAATGATTTTTTTTTTTTTTAGAAAAGTCTCTTCTGCTCACCAAGCCTGTGTTTATTTGATCCAAAGTACAGCAAAAACAGTAAAACATGTTAAATATTTGTACTATCTAAAATACTGTTTTTTATTTGGATATATTTTAAAATGTATTTTATTCCTGTGATGTCAAAGCTTAATTGCTGTGAAGAACCTTTTGAAGCACCTTTATTTTTAAGAGTGTTTTTTATATATATATATATATATATATATATATATATATATATATATATATATATATATATATATATATATATATATATATATATATATAAAAAAATGTGGTTGTTTTTCAAAATAAATAAAATACAGTGTGTATATATAATATATATATATATATATATATATATATATATATATATATATATATATATATATGATGTATATTTATTTTATTTTATTTTGAAAAACAACCACATTTTTTTGTGTAATTTAAACACTGTTCAAAAAGCTGTAAAATAACTAAATGCATAAGGAATGCATGTATATTTTGGCAGTTTGTAAATTAGTGATTTTTCCAGTTTCTCTAAATGGTCTGCATAGATGGGAATCTTTGCGTTGTGAAAAGTCATCTATTTCAAAAGAGGAAAGTCATTCCTGTTTTCCATCACGTCACCTTTAAATAATCACACATGTGATCAGTGTTAAAGTAATGCCTGATATTTGTTTTCTTGTGACTTTTATATTACATTTGGTCCGATGCTCCTGTCTCATTTAAGACAAACACACCCATTATGATTTATGAAGAGAGAAGAAGTAAAAGCCTGCATTCATTTATTAATTTACCTCATTGTACCTGCCACATTTTTCCAGCAGAAAACCAGTTCCTCACCTCTCTATCCGCTGAGACATTTTGGAAGAGAAAATCTATGGGAGACATTATGTGTAGCGGGGAAATGTGCCAGCTGTCGTAAGTTCGCCATCAGTTTGTGTAAAGGTTAATATCACATCTGCTGTGCAGTCCAGCTTGAGGATTCATTCTGCCTTCCCCGGCTCTGCTGTGGGACTCAGCAGCCATCTTCTGTGTGAAAGCAGCCTTCCTGGAGTCTAGGCTTGACAGCAAACAATCTGTTTGAGTCTGAGAGGGTGAAGAGGTCACCCAGCCCCAGTGCACTGCTTAATGTGGGCCTGCAGCCATGGCCCTCCAAATGGAGAATAGAGGGAGAGCAAGAGCAACACCACTCCATGTTTGGTTTATCATGTCTCTAGTTCTCAAGCAACAGATTTATGTCGCCAAGGGAACTTGCTTCTTGCTTTATAAAAACAACATGTGTCTTTTCCGTGGGAATCGGTTTTCTACCAGGTGTGTTTAAAATGTTTTAAGATAAAAAATAAATAAATAAAAAAATCTAAGCTGTGTTGTTCTAATCACAAATCAGTTTCTGTGGTGCAGTTTCATTTTATTTAACTAACTTAATGTAGGTTGTTTAACTCTGGTCCAGTTTATCTGATCCTTGATATGGATTGATGTTAAGATGAAATTCAGACATTTTATTGCGTACACTATAGCAGCCCGAAGCAAGAGTGTTAGCGGTGTGTATTGATCTAAATATTTCATTTCTTTCATGTCACCTTAATCTTGTACAAAGAACGGTTGTGGTTTGGGGGAGAAAACTCCTTTTCAAATTAAATGTGGTAAATAAGTAAACAGGGGGAAATATGCCTCTGTGCACTCTGCTCCAACCAATTTCAACTTTTTTGACACATCTATTTGTCAGATATCTGCACAAACAACTTTAAGGGCTGTTGACAATGCATAAATATATTGATGTGTTCCTGCTTATATATATCTATCTATCTGTCTATCTATCTATCTCTGTCTGTCTGTCTATCTATCTATCTAACTTTCAGTTTTGTTGGCTGTTGATAAATATACTGTCTGTGTCTGTCTGTCTGTCTATCTATCTATCTTTCTATCTATCTGCATGTCTGTCTGTCTGTCTTTCTATTGTTCTGTTATTTCATCGTTTCATCTTTCTACCTACCTATCTTTCTGTCGTTTTACCTATCAAAGTTGTGGTTTACTTAAATATTTAATCATTAAATATACTATATTACCTGCAATTTCATGACTCGTTTCTAAATCTTTTCTCTGCAGCTTCGTGACACCAAGTCGACAGACCAGAATACAACTCTTCTGCACTTTTTGGCCGAGAAATGTGAAGAAAAGTATCCTGAGATCCTGAAGTTTCCTGATGAACTTGACCATGTTGAATGTGCCAGCAAGGGTAAGAATATATATATATTTATTTATTTTTGTGTCAATCATGTGGCAGTATGTTTATATGAACATGTATTGAACATGATTTCTTAAGTGGAGTACAATATAATTGTTGTCAATGATTATTATGGTTTAATTGACTGATTACATTTGCATTTATGGTCTTAGCAGCATTGTGTAGCATATTTTGTGACTAAACCTCCAGTTATATCAGGACACTAATACAGTTGCAGTGCTTGACATAATGAAAATTAATGTGAGTCATATTTTTTTTTCTCCCTATAAAACTGGATACAAATAAGTGTTAGAACAAACGATTATCCTTGATGATAGTTGCAGGGTTTTTTTTTGTTTGTTTGTTTTTTTTTTTAAAGCAAAGTTCACAATGGCTGCTACAATAGCTACTTCAGTTAAATATAGAGTGTCCATACAGCACAGAAAGTTCTTGTTGATAGAAAATAAAGTGATTTTTATCAAGAATTCAATTTGTTCAACCTTTTCAGTCTGCTTGCTGTTAAGGCACAATGTAATATTATAGTAAAATGACTCAGTTTTCTGGCATGCTTGTGATGGTGTTATTAGTGTCAGTTTGGATGGTTTGGTGATAATGCTATGTTATTCAGTTTAGCTGCATGTTTGTTTCAGGCTAGATAAAGATGCGCTTTATTTTGATCCAGAAGTCTATCCTTTTATTTCTTCCCACCCATAAGCTGTTATCATGTTTATTCAAATAGAATTCCCTTTAAATATGTTAAGCCTGGTTAACTGAACAACCAGCTTTGGTTTGTGAAGACATTATCATCCCAATCTGCATATATCAGCGGCGTCCTTTAGAAATGTATGGGTCTCTGTCAGGTGTGACCTTGAGATATTTACCCTCATCTATACCTCACTCCGTCTATCTAAATCACGCTGTCTTATGGTGTTCGACAAATCCTTTATTGGTTTTCTCCTGTGGTCTTCTTTTAAGCCGTGAGCTTTGAGGCTTTTTATGGCTTGAATTAGATGAACTAATGTTACAGAGATCAACACAGGAGACTGGACGCAATTGGCCCCGCAGACTATAATTAGAGCTTTTGCAGAGAATGAAATAAAACCAGTTAATGGCCAAAGAGCCTTTCTTAATCCTTCTGCTATGTGTAAATCCAGCCGTTTCCAATGCTGTGAATAGACAAGTTTCATTAGAATGGTGCAAAGCAGTTCTGAGGGTTGATGAAGGAACTATAATGAAGCGCAAGGGGCCCATATGTTTCACAGTATGGCTGGCAGGAAAGGTTAAGAGTCCAAATGGGGAGGTAGCTTAGCAGGGATGGTGGCGGAGTCTCACACAGCCGTTCTGACATTGTGGAATGGATTCTTTTTATGGCTTGCAGTGATTAAGAGCTTTAGTGCTTCCCACTATGCTGAGGGAGATTTCTGCGAATTTAACTCTCATTCATTTCGAACAGATTTGGAAATGAAGACCCTCAGTGAATGCAATAATCTCCCGTATTATTGTCACATGAAATGTATGTCTCAGTTCATCTCCTTCAGGGGAAAAAAATACAGGCATGCATATGCCGGCAATGGCATAATTTCTCCTGTCAATAAGCTAATTTGTATTTAATTCCATTTGGAACTGTTTGGTTGAAGCCCTTGAGCTTTATTTACTTTGTTAGTTACCTAATTGCTTATTTAATCTAATAAAAGTAATTTAGTGCTTTGTTGTGAAGGATGCGGTCACTGTTGAATAGACCAGTTGTATCTTTGTCAAGGTAGATGGCTGAATGAACACACAAACCTAATTCTTTGAAGAGAGACATTTCAGAGAGAATCGGTTCTTTGTAAGTGGTCTTTATCTAATTTGGAATGACGGTTAAGCAGTTTGTGGCTCTGATTTAGTTCGTTAGTTTGAATGCCACTGTAAGCCGGTGTCAGCTCTGTGAGAATCTTACAGCAAGAAATGCCACCCTGCTATAGATGTGTTAACAATTATTATGAATTTTAAAGAACGCCACTGTTTTATTTATATATAACTCAATTTATTATGCATTTTAAAGTGTGAATTTTAAAGTGTAAATTCTAATTTTATTTATATATAACACAATGAGTTATATATTAAGCAATGTGTTAATTGATTCCTGTACACTGTAAATATTAACTTTTGACCGTTTCATCAAAGCTCATTATGCTTAATGGCAAACTGATGCTGAAAATTAAATACTGTGTAAAAATATATCTTATATAGAATTTTTAAATCATTTTTTAGGCCTTATCTGGCAGTCTTACATGTAATGCATTGCATACAGATGTCCCACCTGGTTAAGTGTTGAAGTAGTCATGAATGAATAATTCAGTTTTAGCTAATGATCTTTTCGAGACCTTTCTGTTCATGTCAGAGTGGCGAGAGAACATGAATCTTTTTATTTATTTATTTTTTATTTTTTTTTGTTTAACATAGTAGCACATCTTACCTTAACCCTGAGCCACGTTTAGACACCACCTCTCATGCTCTATAATTCCTACCACCTCTCTTTTCTTAAGTTCTTGTTTTTCTTTTTCACCCTCTTCTCTGCTGCTCAGAGCTAACCTTTGGGCTTTCCGTCTCTTTTTTTTTGTTTTTTTTTTTTTTTTTTAACTAAGTACTGTTTGCATTTTTGTCTCTTAAGAATAATACTTCCTCCACTTTATCCCTGTCTCCCCATCAAAGCGGCTTTTTTTAGGCATTTTTCAGGGTTGCACACCAGAACACAAGAGCACTGGAGCGCTACAAACCCTATCCTGTCCCAGTCTGCCTGTGCCCACAGGAGCACACGGCTCTACACGCTGCTGATCTCTGCTGTTTGAGCTTTGTGTAAAGCCCGGATACTCTGATTGTACACCAGGATCTTCTCATGGTCCTCTTAGTGTATGTAGTTCTGATAAGCTTCCCATCACATGTCCCATGTTCTTGTCTGATCTCTGTGCTCGGGTAGTGTACTTTGCCCCCACACGCATGAGGGAAGACCAAATCAGGTGATTTCTTCCTGTTGCATCAAGATCTGTTCCAAAAGGTTGTGCACACACATTCAGTAATCACATATCCATCTACAAATGTTGGAACTGGCACTTTTAATATACTTGATTGAAAAGAGCAATCAGTTCTGCCTGATTTACTTGAGAAAGTTATTGTCTCCATTCAGTTCTTCCTTGATTGGTGACTGCAGAATACCTTTCCTTCAGTCCCAAACCTTCAAATCTCCACAAAGATAGTGGAACAGAAAGAGTCCGGGAAAGGAAGTCTGGATGGATGGATGGATGGATGGATCTCTAGGTTGCATTTCTTTAAGTCTCAAATCTTCAAATCTCGAAAACATAGATAGACACACACACACACACACTATGACACATTAGATAGATAGATTAATTTGTATTAATACCTAGCTGTAAATTATACACCTATGATGACAGCTGGAAATTTATGGCAATGCAAAACATTACTGATTGGTTTATAATTTTTTAGTGCATTCTAAATGACAAATTCTGATGATGAATGTCTCAGGTCATTATTGCCATTTCAACAAAACCTAATTATGTTTGCCAGCTTTGTAAAATTACCTTGGTGACAAGTTTAAATCAGTGCAATTTGTAGCAGTAATGTTCAGTATATCAGAGAAAAACAAACATTTACCAGATGCATGATGTAATTGTTATTTATATCAGAGAAATCCAAATCACAAATTTTCATGTACTACATTCCTAAAAAAAAAAAAAAAAACGTCTTAGCTTCATGTTAAATAATAACAATTCTGCAACGACTTTCATACCTTTTATGGACCTTGACACTGCTATTTGGCAGTCTATGGGATAACTCAAGCCTCCAGGTTTTCATCCAAAATAGCTTAAATTGTGTTCCAAAGACTTGAGTTTTTTTACAGGTTAGCTTAAATTATGTTCCAAAGAAGAATGGAGCTTTTACGGGAATGGAACAACATGGGGGTAAGTGATAAATGGCAAAATTTTCATTTTGGGGTGGAGGTTTTTTAGTGTTTGGCGCTGTGATGAACATCATAGAAAAATACACAAATCGGAATGGTTGTTTAAATAATTTAAATGCGTTTTAGAAACAGAAAGTAGTGCAGCTGCTTTGTTTACAGGGCTTCCGGGGTAACGGCTGAATTTCTGCAGTTTAGCGGCATCTGCAGTCAGAGAGTGAAAGTGTGCTTTCTTCCAGAGCGTCTCTCACGTCTCTTCTGCCAAGAGCTTCTCATCCGCGCTTGTTTACATCAGAGTGCGCACGCGTCTTTCACGCAGCATACAGGGGTGTTGTGCATTTTGATCAGTTGATGGGAAAAAAAATCTTAAAATGCATTCAAAATTTGGAATAATTTTTAATATATAATTATTCACAGTATTTAGAATTGCCCACGATAACAATATTGTGCATATTCATTACCGTGGTATATCGAATTACAGAATACCGCACATGTCTAACAGCAACACAGCACTGGCCAAATAGAGCATGTAACAGTTCTGTCAACTGGCTGTGGGCCAGCGGAGCATCCTTATTGTTGAGCTCTTTTGATCTGACCTCAGCTTTGATCACATTATACAATACTTCAGCTCTTGCCCTAAGTTAACTGCTCTGTATTCTATCATTGTTATGCTAATTCAAAATACTGTCTTGACAAATTTAAATTGAAACTGCAATTGTTTGCTAATCAATCTTGATTGCATCATCCCATGTATCTTTTAAGCTGAGTAACAATTTGGCATTTGCTTGAATCTGTAAATGTGATTCAGAAGGATGTTTGTCTTACATGCTTTCACTATCTCCGTCTGGTATTATTTATTATTTATATCTTGTGCAGTTTCTTACTGTATGCAATCTATTTATTGCTCAAGGGGTGTTGTAGAATGCAATTTTGATGTCAATTTGGATTTGACCTGACATTATTCTCAAAGATAATCATGATGACAATTCTTCATTTGTCCTGGCAGTACAGATCCGTGTAAGGGGTTTTGTTTATAATTTGTTAAATATTTTATGCACCTCAGCAACATAATCTTGGTTTTTCGTTTAAAAAAAAAAATCTGTTTGGATAGGAGATATGTGCTAGCAATCCCATGTCAACTCACCACTGCTTCCTGACACACATGATTGCATCCCTTAATACCTCTGTGCCAGCTGGCCTATAAAAAATATGTTGCCCAGGTAAAGGTCAGAAGCGGTCATGGCCTGCCTCCCCAGGCCGAGCTTCCCTCTGGGCAGAGGAGCTTTCGACTTTCCTGTCTCATCCATTACCATCCACCTCCATCAAGGGCGTTGTTAATTAGAATGTGTTTTGATCATCCTGGGATGATAGGGAGAAATGTGCTGAGTCTCAAGGAAGGGCTGGGACATGGGGAGCGACCATGAAATCAGAGTGGCATTGTACTTTCCCCTTTACTTATTCATGAAGTTCATCCCTCTTGGGCTGCTCCGTTACACCCGCTGCCCACAAAAAAAAATCAGTGGATGGATGCGGGTAGCAGTTTTACCTGTTATATTACATCACAAAAGTGCTAGGCAATCATCAATAATATGTGTGTGTGTGTGTGTGTGTGTGTGTGTGTAATTTGTATATTTATTATGTGTATATATTAAGACACACACATACAGTATATACATTTTAAAATATTTACATGTATTTACATGTATTCATATAATTTATATTATAAATAAATATATTTAATATATAAACATAACATTTTTCTTAAATATATACATGCATGTGTACGTATTTATATACACAATAAATATACACAGGTGGAATCAGTTGGCAGAGCCTGCAGTATGGAAGTGCATGGCTCCCCCTTCATATGCATTCCTTGCCTTATAACAGAAGTGTTACCTTAACATTAATCATGTCCTGCATATGGAAAATGAATCAGTGTAATTGTTCAGGTGCTGCCCCTTTTTCGTTCTATTTGTCTTGTCCGTAATGTAAATGGCTGTGTCTTGTTTAGTAACATTGTGTGGTTGTAATTCATGGGAGACTAAGCTAGGACAAGAGAGGAAATTGTAAGAGCAGAGAGGGTGTTCTGGTGTTGAGCTGCCACATGAATCAGTTGCTGTTCTGTATTGGTTGTTCTTCTTTCTAGAGTTAACTGGAGCACAGCGGTCATAAAGCATGCGTTTTGATGATTGTGGTCAAGACCTTGTTTTGTGAAGTGCAAGCTGTATGTCAACAGAAAATTCAGTATGCAAGAGTAACGCTCTTTCAAAAGTCTGCCTCGGCTCGTGAAGCTGTTCCTATCTCTTTAGTTTGATCGCTTGTGCTGTCGCTTGTCTTCAGCACAGCTGCGCAACAGAAAATGTTAGGGCAGAAAAAAAAAATGCTGTGTTGATTTTTGCCATTCATTTTAGTCTTTCATTCTTCAGAAGGGAGTCTGTAAAGCTTCTTACCAGTGACTCTCACCAAGTGCTCTCTGACACACTACTTCAGCTCTGAACAATGGGGGAATTCACTCAGTTTACAATAATTTTGCAAAGAAGTTTAACCTTTTTTGTGAAATGTATTATTATTTTTTATTTAATAATAGTAAAAATAATAAATCGGAATTAAAAATAGCTGTCAGGTGTGCTTGCTCTTAAAATAAATTTCCTGTGGTAAATGAAGCCTCCAGTGAACATACAAAAGCAACGAGAAGACACGAGAAGACACATTTAATGTGTTGTGTGTGTATATATATATATATTCGGAGGCTATATATATATATTTCCATCATATATATATATATATATATACACATACATACACACAAACCCGATTACAAAAAAGTTGTGACACTGTACAAATTGTGAATAAAAAAGGAATGGAATAATTTACAAAACTCATAAACTTATATTTTATTCACAATAGAATATAGATAACATATCAAATGTTGAAAGTGAGACATTTTGAAATGTCATGCCAAATATTGGCTCATTTTGGATTTCATGAGACCTACACATTCCAAAAAAGTTGGGACAGGTAGCAATAAGAGGCCGGGAAAGTGAAATGTACATATAAGGAACAGCTGGAGGACCAATTTGCAACTTATTAGGTCAACTGGCAACATGATTGGGTATAAAAAGAGCCTCTCAGAGTGGCAGTGTCTCTCAGAAGTCAAGATGGGGAGAGGATCACCAATTCCCCCAATGCTGCGGCAAAAAAAATAGTGGAGCAATATCAGAAAGGAGTTTCTCAGAGAAAAATTGCAAAGAGTTTGTAGTTATCATCATCTATAGTGCATAATATCATCCAAAGATTCAGAGGATCTGGAACAATCTCTGTGCGTAAGGGTCAAGGCCGGAAAACCATACTGGATGCCCTTGATCTTCGGGCCCTTAGACGGCACTGCATCACATACAGGAATGCTACTGTAATGGAAATCACAGCATGGGCTCAGGAATACTTCCGGAAAACATTGTTGGTGAACACAATCCACCGTGCCATTCACCGTTGCCGGCTAAAACTCTATAGGTCAAAAAAAAGCCATATCTAAACATGATCCAGAAGCGCAGGCATTTTCTCTGGGCCAAGGCTCCTTTAAAATGGACTGTGGCAAAAAGGAAAATGGTTCTGTGGTCAGACGAATCAAAATTTGAAGTTCTTTTTGGAAAACTGGGACACCATGTCATCCGGACTAAAGAGGACAAGGACAACCCAAGTTGTTATCAGCGCTCAGTTCAGAAGCCTGCATCTCTGATGGTATGGGGTTGCATGAGTGCATGTGGCATGGGCAGCTTACACATCTGGAAAGGCACCATCAATGCTGAAAGGTATATCCAAGTTCTAGAACAACATATGCTCCCATCCAGACGTTGTCTCTTTCAGGGAAGACCTTGCATTTTCCAACATGATAATGGCCAGACAAAATACTGCATCAATTACAACATCATGGCTGCGTAGAAGAAGGATCCGGGTACTGAAATGGCCAGCCTGCAGTCCAGATCTTTCACCCATCGAAAACATTTGGCGCGTCATAAAGCGGAAGATGTGACAAAGAAGACCTAAGACAGTTGAGCAACTAGAAGCCTGTATTAGACAAGAATGGGACAACATTCCTATTCCTAAACTTGAGCAACTTCTCCTCAGTCCCCAGGCGTCTGCAGACTGTGGTAAAAGAAGCTTCCCAATGACACACAGTGGTAAACATGCAACTTGTCCCAACTTTTTTGAGATGTGTTGATGCCATGAAATTTAAAATCAACTTATTTGTCCCTTAAAATTATATATTTTCTCAGTTTAAATTTTTGATATGTCATCTATGTTGTATTCTGAATAAAATATTGAAATTTGAAACTTCCACATCATTGCATTCTGTTTTTATTTACAATTTGTACAGTGTCCCAACTTTTTTGGAATTGGGTTTGTACATTCTATGTGTTCATATATTGATTTATTTGATAAATAGTCTTTATAAATCTCTTTTTGCATGATACAACCTTTTTTTTTTTATTTTTATTTTTTTTTTATAATGACTGGCTGACTGTATGTTATACTTTATGCTGTATAACCCATGCTTCAGAAACCAGTCTTGTTCTATTTAAGTGCTAAATCCTGACCAAAACTCAACTTGAGCCATTTTAAAACCTTTTGAGGAATCAAACAAGTGCTTTTACGGGCACAGAAAATCATACATCCTCAAGTGCAGCTAAACCTTTCACTCTCGCAGGGTCACTTTGAACTGCACATCCTCAAAGCCATCTGTAGAAAATAAATAGATTCTTTAAAAAAGGATTTTGCTTTATGCTAGAATCCTTTAGTTCAAGGACACCCTGCAAATGTAAGTATGTGAGTGTATCGCTATATGCCCAATATTTTATCTGCCCGTCAGTGCTGAGTGGTCCGTTGTGGGAATATCATCTCTGCCACCATGGTTCCCCACCCCGTTGCTTGGTGCTGGGCCTGGATAATTAAAGATTGATAATTTCCCTGGGGACAGAAAGAACAAGCAGGGATCAGGAGTTCAGCCGCATGTCTCTGCGAGGGGGAACACACCAAAAATATATCTGCTGTTAGTTAAGCCTTAAATGGGGTCAGGTTGAATGTTGCTTTGGGCGCTCTCTGTTCCCTGACTGATGTGGGATGAGAGAGTCTCAGTGAGAGGAATACTCACCTCTCGTTCAGCTGATATCTCTCATTACCTGACTGACATATATAAGAGTGGCCTTGATTTATCCTGTCATCTCGCTGAATAGTGCTGTTAAATTGTGTTTGTGTCAATAAAGGCAGCTCCTGTTTATAGGCATAAAGCGTATATTGTGGATGAGCTGAGATGGCTGTATCAACCCATCTGCGGCGTAGATGTTGCCTCACAATTTCCTGCTTAATGCAGTCCCTTCCACGAGCAGGCAATTGGTAATGATGATTTCATTGTGATCGAGTATGGGTTCTTCTTGATGTTGGTATTTTTGCACCTCTGACCTTCGCTAATAGAGCCGGGGAAGCCTGGAGTGGCTGTTATTGACCAATCTGCCTTGTTAAACCCACCCTCAACCCCCCACTAAAGAAGGGGCCACCAACTTTCTGCCTCGAGCTGCCATTGTGACATGTCAAGGCAGACTGACAATCCAAGGGGAAATATGACACAAATGTGCTCATGAATCTATTCAGTATATGGCACAGCCACTGGCAAAGTAGTTTGGAGTCCGAGTGAAGCAAACAAAATAAATGGGAGGGGGGACATATTTATTATATTTTATTATCCTTTTTTTTTTGTGGATGTGAGGTTTTAAAGAGCTGTTTTTATGTGTTGTGATCTGTGTTGTGTTTTTTTTTGTTTTCATTGTATAGTCCAAAATAACTTTTTCACATGGACTGGAAAACAAGTGATTTTTTTCTCTCTCTCTCTCTCTCACATATAAAAATGATTTGTTGAATACATGGAGGAGATTCTTTTACTGTGATGATTTTAATGTGGAATCTTTATTTTTATGTGCCCTTGGTTATATGATAGGATTTTGACATAATCATGATGTATAAACTTAATTATTTTATATGCATGGCTAGTGTTCCCTTTTGCAGGGTTTGTTGTAGGTTTATTTTTTTATTTGTATTTTTTTTTTACTTTATTTTTATGGCTTTATTATAATACCATATGTCAAGAATGCATGCTTGTAATGTAAGAGCACATTCATGTTATGACACAACTAAAACAATTTTAAATAAAGCCACAGCAGATTTAACCATTAGATCTCTGAGCAACATACAGCAGTTGGATTTCATTCCTGAATGAATTTGTGGAGTGGTTGATTCAGTGACTCGCTCATAGTTCCTGCATGAATCAGTGATTTTAAACAGTTTGGTTTTGTGAAAACTTCAACACCTAAAGTCATTTGTTGCAAATGGGCTTCAAAGACTGAAACAGTAGAGAATAAATTGTTGAATAAAGTCATTATTTTTTATTTCTTTGCACATATTCTCATAGCTTCATAAATTGATCCATTGATTTCACATGGACTTTTATAACAATGTCCTTACTACTTTTCTGGCCCTTGAACATGTCAGTTGCGTTGCTGTCTATGCAGGGTCAGAATGCTCTCAGATTTCATCAAAAATATCTTAATTTGTGTTCCAAGATGAACAGGTCTTACAGGTTTGGAACGACTTGAGGGTAAGTAATTACTGACAGAATTTTTATTTTTGGGTGAACTACCCCTTTAATACATTCATGTTAATTTATACTTAAAATGTTACAAAAAGTATTATGACATGTAGAAATTAACATGAACATAGATTAATAAAGTAGTTCACAGAGCCTGTAGACTTCACCTCTAATGAGGTGTGCCCCGTTCTCTTAATTTTTTTTTTTTTTTTTTCTTTTTTTTCTCTCCTGTCACACCTACAGAATACATTCCCCCTGTAGATCAATCCATGGAGATGTGCCCTACATTTGCTGCTTTGGCTCAGCTCTCCAAAAATGCTGCCCTTATCTGCACCACACATACATGCATGCCAAACATGTCTGGATTAAGATGCTGAGGGCAGCACACAAACCACACACACACATACACAGATTCTGGCACTTTAGATCAAAAGCAAAGTGAACATCTGAGAGGGGAAAAAAAATCTAGTAAGAGATATTTACCATTTACAGAATCTGTACAGATCCTGTTTTCCTGGAGGACCTCAGAAAATTCAAGGATATTGGCATTCTTTTTTATCTATATCTGTTTTTTGGATTGATATACTTGATGTGTATATTGATTCTCCACTCATGGCCCTGTAGTTTCAAACCAAGAGTTTTCACTCTTTCATTGTGTTGCGTTAGCCATTGCCCATCTTCTGTTGTGTCTGACTCCGGCAGCCTGCTTATGATGTGATGACCGCTTAATGTCCAGTGAAGGTGGCTACTCTTCTTGTATTTCTTTTGCAGTCGAGGTGAGACTGACTCTTTAGGGCAGGATGTCCTCTCAGCTACACAACAGGCTGCTGGGTGAGTAGACAGTCTGTCAGAGAGCATATCAGGAGCAAGAAGCAGGCCTGTCAGCCCCAGCTGTCCCTGTATGAGTGATGGCTTTTATGAAATGTTTCTTTATTCCTCTTCCTTTTTTTGCCTGTTAGAATATCGTAGAGATGTGTTTTTTTGCCTGTTAGAATATCGGAGAGATGTTTCAGCACCCCCCACCCTGTTTCATTCTCTGTCCGGCTGTGTGGGTAGAGGCTGACTGCTCTGCTTAGAAATACTGACAGCACACCTGGATGAGAGTCGACAATGCAGCAGAAAATGAAAATAATGCTGTTTGCCAGGCAAGAAATACGTCCTGTCACTGTCAACCTCTCGGCATGCTGGGATTGTTGGACAGGTTTAGGCCAGCTTTTTTATTTTTTTCTTCTTCTTTCTTTAAATTATTTTTTTGTGGCTGTTTTATGTTGCTGGTCTAGCTTTGCATGGGTGTGAAGGAGCGTGTCTCATTATTGACTCCCCTACATCCCTCCACCCCCTCTACCTTCATCTTACCATTTGGTATTTCCACCTGGTAGCCTGATAGAGCTTTTGAGTCCGACCTGTCAAAAGCTGTCAGAATCAAATAGGTTTGAAACAACTCTGAATATCCAGCTACAATGTTTCTTTTTCACTGAATCTATCTGAATGCTGCAGTGAACAAACAAGTAGTGTTGATTTAGAGTGTTTACCAGATGTGACAAATCTCAGAGAGGCTTTATCAGGGGGTTATCTGGAGGCAAAACAATAAAGGGAAACAAAAATGAATTGATGAATGAAAAGATAATGCTGTAGTTCTTCAGATGACATGCATGACTAAACCGTACCAACGTCAAAACCTTTTCCTTGGAGGTTATTTGCAAGACAAAACAACCTCGTCCTGACAACTTTCTGCAGTGCTCGATAAATAGCTTGCAGTAATAGCGCGGTACGCTTTCCTTACATAATTTTGACTCTGCACCTTAGCTGAATCAACACTCTTGTTCCTTGTTTTCAGTTGAACTAAAAAAAAAAAAAAACAGTCATGGATTGATTCTCGCTTTTCTTTGAAGTCAAAATTGTTATTAATTAATTTTTTTATTAGTATTACTAGTTTTCCGGAGCTGTCCCGTTGTCCTGTAAAATCAACTGCAAGCTTGCATCACGGTCTGGTTTTATTTGATGCCCACTTTTCACAATCTAATCAATTGCCAGTGGATAAAACCGAGTCACAGCCTACGTTTTTCTCTCTTTGAATAACTTGTTTCACTCAATATGACACATTATGGAAGTAAATTGGGTTATGTGTGCTGTTTTATGTTCACTTAAAGGTGAAACCAGTTTTGATTTGTTGAGGACTGATTTGGTTGTGCTCCAATTAAGTTCCAGTGGTCCATGAAAGCACACTTTTGCAGTTGTTCATGGTGACCCCATTTGTTTTGGAATAACTAGAATGTAATAATGAATGCATCCATTGGACCAGGTTTGCAGTACTGTTGCACATGGAGCACAACAAAGCAGGCATATGTATACAGACTTAGAGTTGTAGATTTTTTTTTTTTTTTTTTTTTAAACAAGCATTGCTACTTTTTTGTGGTAGTTGCTGTCTTTCCCCTCTTCCCCAGCTTCTGAAGAGAGGTTGATCCAGGCTGGTTAGCTTTCACAAACTGAGCCATCAGGAGATATTGGAAATGGATGTTGACAGTATTTGTTTCCATGTGCACAGATGTCTTATTTAGTCATCTGTTTTTTGAATCCAGGTCCTTTAGCCAGTAAATGCCTATTTGAATGGGTGGTCAGGTTTTTGTGTCTTAAAATCATTGAGAGGTATGCTTATATAAAGGAAACCGACAGACACCTTTTTTCCTCCTCCTCAATACTAGTTACTTTTTCAAAAACCACTTCCATCCAATAAAAAAAGATCACTCTCTCAGAAGAAACAAGATGTAAAGATGCCTTTTTGGATGCATTGGCCATGCAGAACATCACAATTTAGAGTCATCATGGATGTCTTGGCCCTTTTTAATCCTGACTGTTTTATGTTCTGTCACTTATTTCTTTGAGAGCTACTAGATAAGAGTGGATGTTGGCAATTTTCAGGCTGTCTGTTGTATGCAGTCAGGCAGAGGTGAGAGACAGCCGAAGAAAAGCATACCTCATACAGGAGATGACCTGGATTTGGCTCGAGCTGTGAAAGGAAACCGAATTACAGCTTGTCTGTGCTTGAGTGCTTTCTATTGGCCGCTAACAAAAGCATTTACAGGCCCAATTCTATCTTATTTTGTCCCCTCCCCCACCCGCCGCTTCTTTTTTCTTTACTGTTAGACTTCACAATTTACGTTCTTCTTAAAATGTTTCGAAGTTTCTGTGAGCCGCATGATGCCTCCGCTTGCCCTTTATTTTAATAGCTTTGCAGAAACATCCATGATACTTTTTTTTTAATGTTTTGAAAAATGATCCTTTAATGAGCAATATCATTTTTACTGTTGTTATTTGTTGTGTGCTCGTTAAGTGTCAGTGATAAACATGGTGTCTAACCACCTGCAGCGTCTTATCTCACAGCAATATTTGTCTCCACACTGGTAGAGTTATTAAAATCTTGCTCTGTGTGGGGGAAATGTATTGCAAGACACCTTTGTTTAGCACTGTAGTTTCCCAATAACATCCCACAGTGCAGCACTCAGCTGCTGTTGCAATGAGAAACAGGCCTTAACTGAGCCATGATTAACCACAACTAAAGAAGTCTCTCCGAACACAATTAAATGACTGAAGTGCCAAATAATGATTAAAAAAAATATGAATCTAATGAAAGTAATATCAGGCACTTTATATGTAAAATCAGCTGCCCCCAACAGATTCCCCAAGCTCACGATGCACTCTTTCGCCTCAAATGTAGCCCTTCTTCTGCAATTATTTTTGTGATTACAGCCTTACTAGCTAAATGCTGTTTATGTAATTTTAGCCACTGTGGTTTGTGCCTGGTGAACACGGGAGTCACACTGAGAACACGTGAGTTTGAAGGATTTTAGGGAAGGATCCTTGCTTTAATGTGCAGCAGGATCACAGGAGATGTTTTGACATAGTTACATCTTGAAAATTGTAACTCCAAATTATCCTTATGTGAAATAATAGAGGCTTCTTAAGAAGAAATGACAAATTCATATCTTCCAAATAACAGTTTGTGACCGCTCAGTGAAAATTAATGTAACGCTAATTAATCATGGCTAAACAAGAAGGATGTGCTCTATCTAATATTTTACGATTAAATAATAAATGCAAAATAAGCTTTATGAGATTTAAAATTAAATGTAAATGTCAAAATTTAAAATGTATAGTGTTTTTTTTTTTTTTTTTTTGTGCCAAAGAAAAAAGTAGTAACTCTGAAATACTGGCCTGATCCTTATGGTTCATCCTTGTTCATATCACTGACAGCCAGTAGGGCAACAAGGTGGACTTTTGGTGGAGTCAAAGGTACATTCTTGTAAATATCAGGTCTGCCTACCTCTCCTTCATTCTCCCAGGCTGCCTTAGACACTACCTCGCCTACCGCACTGCGCTCCAGCAGAGCCCTGCTTCACAGATCAGCTTTTTTATATACTGTAATTATCTTATGATGTAAGTAGCAGCTTGTGCTAGTTAAAACAGATGGCGGATCATTTCAAATCCCATTTTTCATGTTTGTCGCGGATATCAATAAGACGGCAGTCCCCAAACCTGCTCTGACCTTTGTGGCTGGTGGCGCATGTCATCTGCAAAATTGAGATCAGGCGCGTGACATTTTTCAGATCACAGGATAGGGAGAGAAAGGTCCTTATCAAGGCTGTCAATCATGACTTAGTGTATTCCCTGATGCCCCACATACACAAATCAAATCATCTCTGGTAGGGATCACACAACACACAAGGGCTGTTGTTGATCCTGTAAGCTTGAATCATTTACCAAGTTGAAGGAGGTCCAGTCACACTTTGGCGGCCAGGTTCTTTATTTTTATTTATTCACGCGGTTCTGTCTGTTTTTGGCGCAATTTTATTGTGTTGGTTCTTTGTTTGTTGATTTGTCACTGTTAGGTTTTTGTTTGTTCATTTCATGCCAACTATTCCCTCGTATGAATTGAAATGGGTAAATTTGGTAAAACTTTTTTATTGGTTGTTGTGCCAGACTGTAATTCTGAGATTGCATCTAGGTATTATTATTATTATTATTATTACTTATTTATTTATTTGTGTTGTTGTTGCTGCTGTTGTTGTTAATATATTTATTATTATCATTAATTCTGAGATTGCATCTAGGTATTATTATTATTATTACTTATTTTATACGTTGATATATATATATATAATCATATATATATATATATATATATAGAATCCACACACACACACACAACACACACACACACACACACACACACACATTTTAGTAGTGGTGAACAGCTGCAGCAGGCCGTGATTGTCCTTTTTTTTTTTTTTTTTTTTTTTTTTGGATGTTGAAACGTGTGAAATGGTCTACTTTGATAGGAGGTGAAAGGAATCACACCACTCATCAGCCAGCTGTGAGAATCCATTAGTCTTTGTGAGACAGACCTTAAGGACACCATCAGGGAAGTCAAAATCTTGAGCTTCATTGTATTTATAGTTTGGTAGGATAAAGTGGGGTAAGCTGTGTCATTTTAACTCAAGTTGTCCTCTAGGCAAGGAGAAATTTTATTTCAGGGTAACTGGTATCAAATGAATTTAGAAAATGCTGTTATAAACATAGTGCCAAAGAAATTTAATAAGTTGATCAGTGACATCTTGCCAGGGTTATTATAATTCCATAATATAATATAATATTTCCATAATGTAAGAAGTAAATTTTCAAGGCAACATTTAATTTAACATATGTTAAAATACCTAAAAATGAAATAAAAATGAATAAAAACTAATTTTTAGATAAAACTGGCTAAATGAACATGCCTAAATATTTAACTGAAAATAACATAAAAGCAAAATATATAAAAAATTAAATCTGATTCCAACAATAACAAAAACTATAATAGTATTTTACATGTTGCTGGCAACAGTACTGTATCAAGTGGTATTTTGAGTTATTGATTTTATTTTAAATGAAAAATATGAACGCATATTTTTTATAGTAGGCTACTTTTGTCAGAGTATGTATATTATAGTATATGCATCACAAAACAACAGTATATGATTGTCTCTTTCTAAATATATGGCCACATGACCATAATTACTAGGACAGTTACCCAATGACACGTCTTACCCCACACCCTCATCCTTAAGAAGCAGATTTTGAGCAAATTATGTACATGAATTGCCAACTTATTTAGCACTGGGACAAGTTTATATCGCTTCTGTCTAACTATTTTTTAGATGTGACCTTTCCTTTACATCTAGGTGATTTGCATTTTATTTTCCTCCTTGTTTTGTTCCGTGATATGAAATGGTGCAGTGTGATCCATATTCAAATATATTAATTATGAGTAGCAGTGTGTTTGCATGTGAAATTGAGAAACAGTGTTGGGGTTCAAAGCCTGGTCCTGTGCATGCTGATAAGTAAGGGGAGGGCCAGTCTCAGCGGGAAGCCTTGTTCCACTTTGCAAATGAAGGGGAAAGGGCAAAAAAAAAAAAAAAACGGTGACCATGGCACGGTTTTGTGCGATATTCAGCCAGCACGTCATTTTGTGTCTTTGATACGTGTCTCTGAGCAACAGGTTGAATGCTATAATCAGAAATATCAGGGATGTAAGTTCTGCTATGAAATTGTAATTGCATTGTCATGTGAAGCCTTGTCTTTTCAAAGTTAAGAGAACAGAGACAGATAGAAAGAGCGAGTGGGAGAAAGAGAGAGAGAATCGATTGTTGCTGGCCAAATTGATGCAGCGTTTGTCTGTGAGCTCACGGCAGATAAAGCGAGGGCTGCTGTGTTTGTCTTCAGGTGGCCTTTTCTATGTGTGCCACATTGCCATTTTGATGTGTTAAGTTATAATGGGTGTCTGCCATTCTCTGCTAGAGCTGCCAATAAAATCTCAGGAGGAGGGGATTAGGTGTTGGTGCTGCTGTGGCTCTGCTCCCATCCGCCCCCTCCTCCTGCTCTGCTCTCTCCTCCTTCAGATTATTTTTCTCTCTTAGTCACCTTAGGCCGGCGTGTCAAAGCAAAGGAGTGGGAGGAGCTTCTGTCATGCGGAGGTCAGCCATCACTCTTCAAGTAAACACATCGGAGAGCAAAGAAGGATTCCATATCCTTCCCTGTTTAAAGGTGTACTGTAGGTCACCCAATAATAAAAATCTCGCTATTTATTTACTCTCCCTCAAGGTGCTCCAAACCTGCATACTTTTTATTTCTTTATTTATTTATTTATTTTGTTAGTGTTTTAGTTCTTAGTTTAATTGTGAATATGTCTTTAAAAAAAGAACAAACACAGACAAAAATAACATCGCATCCTTGTGGCGCGGATGATACAGAAGAGCATACGCAG
The DNA here is from genome assembly GCF_018340385.1 of Cyprinus carpio. Lineage (NCBI taxonomy): Eukaryota > Metazoa > Chordata > Actinopteri > Cypriniformes > Cyprinidae > Cyprinus > Cyprinus carpio. Next base: position 18,803,771 of record NC_056585.1, on the reverse strand, counting down.
CATATGGTGATATGGAGAGACACAGAGGAGACTGTTGACAAAGGAATTGTTGAATAAAGTCATTATTTTTTATTCCTTCGCTTAAAAAAAGTGTTCCCGTCGCTTCATATAACCCAGTTTGCTCGTCTGATGGCAGATGGAGAATTCTGACAATGACTTTCATACCTTTTATGGACCTTGACAGGTATTTACTTGGCAGTCTATGGGACAGTCACAGGCCTCCCGGTTTTCATCCAAAATATCTTAAATTGTGTTCCGAAGAGGAACTAAGCCTTTACGGGTTTGGAACGACATGGGGGTAAGTGATTAGTGACAAAATTTTCATTTTGGGGTGGAGTATCCCTTTAATGCGCTCCTAAATATTTCAACTTAAGAAGTGTCAAGCCCTGAAACACCAATAACGAATTAAAAAATTATTTTCCCTCACAATAGGCTATCATATAACTTCAGTTGTATGAACCAGTTTTATGGTACTTAGATGGTATTTATGTCCCTTTTAGAGCTTGACAGAGTGTTGCATAGACAAGAACTGTGTAAATATTCTTCAAGTCTTCTGTTGTTGGGAAAAATACCAGCAGTGAATGATGGCAGATTTTTATTTTTGGATGAATTATTCCTTTAACGTTTTCAGAGGTCCACCAGACTGTGAAATAGACCACGATTGTCTCTCTTCACATGCTATGAGAAGACATGTTCAGAAGGTTTAGTGAACCTTAATCCAATTGTTTCATAAGCGGCATTAACAAAGTGCTATGCACATATCTTATACTTTCTTTTAAATAATCGTAAGTGAAGTCCCCTTAATGAGTCACATACAGCTTACTTATTGATTGTCTCTCTCTGAAGAAAGAACAGCCAGAAAGTGCAGACATAATTTCATGACTTATTGATGCGTTAAGAGGTAGCAAGCTAATAACACTGTCTGTTCGCTTGCCTTTCTCTCTTTTTCTTATCTTCTCTACTTAGCGTTAGGGTACTATTAAGCTTTAAAGATGGGGTATGCAAGAAGAAAGCCTTATGGGCATGCAGCTTGTGGCTGTTAGTTATCCGGTTATGCCAAGAGTCACAGAGCTCCTTAGGTAATGGCTATTAAGTTGAGTCAAGGCTTAGAAGCCAGAGACACCAGGACTTTAGAAAGGCAAACACTACTCCACCCCACAGCCATTTGGCTGAGAAGGCTTGGAATGGGTGTTACATCTAACATCTAACAGCTCATAGGTTCATTGCGTTTTTAAACTCACTGAGTTCAGAAATTACATCTCGAGCCACTCGGTCGCCTGTTCGGGGTGAGTGTAGGATTCCTCAGTGTAAAACAGCATTCGGTAACTCAGCTTTCTCAAGTGTGGCCATCAGACAGTGGAACAAGTTGCCAACAGAGTTGACCACATGTATAAATTTTAACACTTTTTCACATCGGGCCAAAAAATGGCTTCTTCTAAAACAAACATGTTCACATAATGTATTGTAACCGATGTGTATGTGAGAGTGTATTTGTAAAGAAATGCTGAGGAATTAATGATTTAATGCTGTTTTGGGGAAAATGTATTATTAATATGTGTACCTATTTGTCATTAGCCTGCCCAGGGACTACAGGTGGAAATTAGCATAAGTGCTACAACCTGGTATAATGCATCTCTCCTTTCTAAGGTTAAAGTATATTTTACAGTGTCCCTGTTTATATAAATAAAGATAAAAAAAAAATCAAACATTTCTATTAAGAAAATGAGATGACATTCTGCAATATTGATCTCTTTATTTTAGGTGGTAATGCAGTTTAAGATGTATAAAAGGATGTTTCGCTGTCTAAAGAATCAGTGCTTGTCAGATGTAGAATGGCATACACCAGTAAAAGTTGATAGACATTAAAATGAAAGATCATGTGACTTGGGTCATACCGTTGAAGGACATTTTACCTAGGTAAATAAAAGTTGTATTTTGTTCGCATGATCTTAAATGGATTCTCAGAAAACCACTCTGTTCAATTTTTAGAACATATTAACAATTATAGCAATTCAGGTCCACATTGCAAAAGAATCACTGGAATATTCCGTTGTTGTCCTAAAGAAACCCTCATTGATTAGCCACTCTCATGTATGTTCTTGTAAAAAAGCATTCTCCACATAAAGTACGATAAATTTATTCCACACAAGTGAGAATAATCCTATAACCTCCCTAGATACTATTTTGGCCTTTAGATTTTAAGATTATTGCATTCCAGCATCCCTCCACCAGCCAGCCAGCAGCGAATATTTCATACCTGGGTAAATAGAAAAGTGTTTTATATGTAGGAAAATCTGTAAAAATTAGGTGTGGGGGGGATATGCCATCACCGTCAGGTGGAGGAGATCCCACTCTTAATTTGTTTATGAGACTATTGTGAATATCAGATCAAATATGAAATAATGCATGGTCTGGCTTCTCTGTTTGCTTGTACAGTCTTTAGGGATTCTGCCAGTCAGAACAAAAAATAAATAAATAATAAATAAATAATAAAGAGGCAGGCAGTTAATTCATCTCCCTGCTTGAAAGTCTCATTAAAACGCTGATGAGTTTAAGGATTGCCTGAGGTGGAGAGCGAGCGAGCGACAGAGTCTTCTTTATAGCTCTGCAATCTATTGCTCGAGGCTGTGCATCTGCTGCGTGCAAAACAAAAAGCAAATGGACAATCTAATCTCCAATCAATACAAGGCACTTTTGCCTTTTAAACACATCATGAATATACGCTTACTTATACATGTGTTTGCCGTTCAAATGCTACATTCTGTGATGTCCGCACGTGACCGCGCTAAATGAAGACAGAGCTTGTATGTGTGGGAATAGATCTGACCTTTTTCATTGGTGGAGGGATATAAATCACGTTGTATGGACTTTATTACGCTGTTAAGGGGGGACACAGGGTGTCCTAATTTTGGTAGTAATGTTGGGCCTCAGTACCAATACAAGCAGAAGGTCACGCACGGTGAGAACAATCTATTTTAATAGACACCGGAGTTGGCAGCGTGGCCCGGAACTGTGTGCGCACCGTTTCCCCCGTTCTGATTTAAACACACATGGCTTGACAGCATAGAATTGATCTAAAAGAGCTGTTTGCAGCCTGGTGCTTCACTATGAAAGTGAGGTTGGAGAGGCTTCTTCAACTTGCTTGAATTCCTTGGAAGACTCAAAAGCTTTGCGCACCATAGATACCGAGCGCTGAATAAAAATGGACTTGTGCCGCTCAGTGCAAATGGATTTCTTGCAGATCAGTCAGATTTAATGTGTCTAGTGCTTTAGATTTAAAATAGGCAATTTTAATCATCTTCTACTTTCATCTTGCCTTAATTACTCAGAGAACCATTGTCTCGTAGCTAGAAGAACTTTCATGGAGATGCTTCAATCATCTCCATGTCATGTTTTCATTAAGGGCCCGTTTTACTGGTGTTTTAAGATGACAAGACTGTGAGTGAAGATGCTGGCTGTGATTCACTTTGGTTTATCATCAGCGTTAGCGGCAGGGGGCTGTGAATCAGCGGTGTGTCGATAAGTAGCTGCATTCAGACCACAAAGTGACTGTGCTCTCTGTTTAATTTCAGATTAGAGTCAGTAAGCCTTTACCCCACTCACCCCCAAAAGCAGGGAGTCTGAACGGGACCCGCTAGTGTCCTTGAAGCTGCCTTAAATTGCACATCCATTGCAGCTCTTTTGCTTTTGCACACGAGCTGTATCATCGGTGGTGTGCATGGAGAGATATCCGCTCTTCTAATGGCGCACCTCTCCAGCATGGCTCCTTGGTCTGTACAGACAGTCAATCAAGACTGCAGACTGCCTCACACCTCCGATGAATAGATCATTTTCATTTCAAATCCACTATTAATCAAGCTAGAGTCGCAGCAATCAGCAGGCTTGAGCGCAGGCCAGAATGCAGTACATGTGGCACCGCGCGGAGATGCATTGGGACTGGATAGTGAATAGGCACGCAAAGAGCAAAGGCACAACTGTAATTTCTCTCCCATGTACCTCCAGGCCCGCGAGTCTCAGAGCTCCCTGTGAAGAGAATGAATGGTCAAAGGCAGCATTTGGCGTTGTTTCATGAGAAAAAAGTTATGAAACATGAAGCCAACTATTTGTGAAGCAAAACAACTTAGCATTCCACGGCCTGTCTATCTATCCTGCATTACTTTATGCACACTGTTACTTATATAGAGGCGTTTGTGTATAGTAAAATATTAAAGAAACAAAATTTAATTGTTGTTATATTTCAATAAGCAAATTCATTATATGGCAACCTTGAGTCAGAATTTTGTTATAAGATTAATATTGGTGCTGCACAGTGATAAACAGGTGTTATATTGTGTTTTTTACTATGACTGGAGTGCTTTCAAAATTCAGGACCGGAATGATCTGTGTAAAAATATCTAATAATTAGTCTAATGTTTCATGTATTGGTTATTTTCTTAATAATAGTCATCATTTTTAATGGTCAGTTTTGATGCTGCATTCACTTTCATGTGTTTGTGGGCTGTTGCATGTGTCTAAAAATAACTATTGGGTTTCACCCAGCCCTGTATCCAGAACAAAGCCAGTGTGACCGATCATCTGAAAGCCTCTTCCCCAATGAACAAAAGTCTTCATTACAAAGCCTCATTGATTATCTATGGTGGACATTTATGCAGCTAGAGCAGAGAACCCTGACACTAGAGGCTGAGTATTTTCAGTGCCTCTCATTTATTTGAATTAATAGTGTCGATGAACTGAGGCTTTATTCAGCCTTAAATCAAAGCTAGGAAGTGGTCAGTGAAGTCACGTGTGTCCTTACAGTGTATTGTTTCACATAGTGGGCGAACCAATGAAACAGCTCAAATCAGCTGTGCACTTCTATACCTCCAAGCCTTTTTGTTTGTTTCCTGAAGCTGATTAGACTATAAACTTGATTCATATATGGATATTTGAGGTGCTTCTTTCAACCAAAAAGGTAACTATCAGTTAACTTCATATTAAATGTTCCCAAGTAAGGGCAGATGTTCTCTCTCAGGTCATGATGTTTCTCACAGAGGGAGCTGTTGAGCTAGAAATAAGAGCAGTGCCAAAATTGCTGCTGATAATCATGCACAATGAGATATTCACAACATATACACATACGCATGGAAATTATATTTTGAAAGCAAATGGCAGTTTGAAACATTCCAAATTGTATGCCATCCCTCCACATTTTTTTTGTCTTAATTTCTAAAACATTCTTGAAAAGAAAATCTAAATAAGACCTGTATGTACGTGGAAATGCTGAAAAATTGTTAATGAATGTTAACAATTTTTTAGTGGCTGATTTTGGCAATTACTGGCAATTATTCATTTTTTTCCCCCCAAGAATCCAAAGGTGCTTCACTAGGTTCAGTGTGAATGTCACAGATATAGATATTTTATTCATGAAATTGCCTTCCTGCATTGCATTATGGAAACTGTCCACATGCTTATCATCCTCACAAACAGAGCTAAAGCTTTCCTCTGCGCTGAAATGTCACTCAGCTGATGGACTGTGCCCCTTTAAGATCTGTTGCGTGCACCATGTGATAGCATGACTTTGAAGCCGTGAATGAGTGTGAAGACACGAGTCAAACCTCTAACATTCTCTCACCTAGAGCCGTTTCAGTTAGCCTCTGGTTCTTTCTCATTTATCCCAGTGCGTTTTGCTCTTTGTGGTTAGTTTTTGATATTATGTTTGTGATATTATTTATTGAATTCCTTTTGTTGAAATCCTTCATTCCCTTACGAGATATACGCTGTGCCGTGGTATTCATTAGCCTGAGTTACGAGAGGTGATATTAAACAGTACGTTGATGTTCAAACATTGATGGATGTGTCTGCCCTCCTTGCTCTGTCTGTATCAGACTTTATGAATACTGATCCACAATTCCCTTCAAATAAGCTAATCTGTGAACTCTAGTGGAGTAATAAGCGGCTGACTCCCACTCTACAAAATCTGCAACAATTTCAAACTCTGTCTGGCATCTTACCTCCCCTTAAGAATAAAAGATGTTATTTCCTTTGTACATTAGAGATGTAGAGAGACAAATATAAAGTGATTGAAGAAGGAATTATAGTTTAGTACTGTGTGCATGTTGGGTTCAGTTTTTTTTTATCTTCATAAGAATATATCTGTCTGTTGTTCTATCAATCATTTTGTTTGTAGTTCATTCTCTCTATAGCTTTATTTTTTATCTCTATATTTCTTTCTTTCTTTCTGAAGGCATAAAATATGAAGCATTCACCTAAAGATTCCTACAAGGGCATAAAAGTCATGTGACTTAGCCTTAACATGTCATGTGACTAAATAACTCACTCTCACTCTCTGTAACATTTGTTATGGGGGTGTTTCTCTGCAGCAGGGACTGGAGCTTGTCAGGATAGAAGGAAAAATGGATGGGGCAAAATACAGTCAAATTCTTGAGGAACATTTGCTGTCCTCTGCCAGAAAGTTGTCAATGGGAAATAGGTTTACCTTCCAACATGGCAATGACCCAAAGCACACAGCAAAAATAACCACAGTGGTTGAAGGGGAAAAAGGTGAATGTCCTTGCATGCCCTAGTCAGAGAAGAGTGAACAAATATCACAAAGTCTAGATGTGCAAAGTTATTAAAGACACATCCCAACAGACTAAAGACTGTAATTAAAGCAAAAGGTGGTTCAACAAAATACTGACACAAAAGGCTGATTTTTTTTTTCACGACTCAGTGATATGTTTTTTTTTTCTTTTCGTCTGACATGTTGGTGTTATATCTTTCACTTGGATATTATAAGTTGCACTGAGTAAATGCAGCTGGATAAAATAAAAACTGTGTCAATCTTCATTTCAGGCTGCAAAGCAACAAAATGTGATTATTTTAAAGGTGAATATTTTCTATACTGACTGTATGTCTCTCTCTCTCTCTCTCTCTCTCTCTCTCTCTCTCTCTCTCTCTCTCTCTCTCTATATATATATATATATATATATATATATATATATATATATATATATATATACACACACACACACTGTATTGCAAGTGATTTCAGTCTTACCTGGTTCTTTCCAGACTCTCAAAATGCATCTTACACTTCCCTATCTGTCAAAAGCTTCGTCAGAGCTCTAGTGTGCTAGTGCCCTTAGTAGGGGCATGATCACACAAGGGCATGTGGGTAGTGAAGCAGTGGAGGACAAAGGTGTGTGTTTACCTATAAATATCCCCCAGCTCCACAATCTGTTCACCGGTATTCATAACACATAAACATGGCCCACCCATACCCTCTACCCGCTGCACCTGCAGAGCCCAGACTTCCCTCAGTGTCCCCTGAGGCCCGTTGCCGACAGACCCCGCTCAAGGTGTATTTCTCTGTCAGGGGCTCATCCTTTTCCGTTTTTCCTCTGTGAATCTCTGGAGCTACTTAGGTAGTTGTTTATAGTTGACTGGTATCACTCGCGGTTCGTTAGACAGTTTAGTGATTCTGCCCAGTGGCGTGTTGTAAAAGAACTACAAGTCACGCAGGTGTGTAACTTGAAAGGCTTTCAGTCTTTTCTTTTTCTAGAGGGCAAAGATCGATAGCCCTGTGCACTGTTCTTTACTGCTCGCCTTCTGTACATCTTTCGCTTTCTCCCTGTGCGAGTCTGATTTCTTCTCAGCTCCCAGGGAATTGTCAGCACCTTGGGTTGATGTCTATAATTTCTCACATATCAAAATGCATTATAATTGGCTCCATTTATGTGTCTCTCTGATATGGTGCATCAGCTATCCGTTGTCACAGTGGCTGTCAAAAGCAATATGTTTTGTAAAGTGTATGAGTGCAGTTCCATATGTGTTGGATACAGATCTGCCAGATCTTTTGTCTTTCAGGTCAGAGAAATGGTTTGATCTTCCATATTTTATCTATCATCTCTGTCTAGAGTTTGAGATAAGTAATTGCATCCAATCCAGGCCCTTTTAGAGCCTCAGTTGTGAAGGGATGTCATTGAACCAAGAAGCTTCTCACAATAGAGTGGCGTTATCGCCTGGCCAGCGCTGTTTACAGGATCCTAAGGGAAGCTGAGGAGAGAAAGAACACTTTTATTTCCAGCCTCACCGCTCCTGTATGGCAAATCCTCTCCTCCAAAATGGGCATCCGTTAAGGAGAGCGGACAGAGGCTGACTATTCCCAATCACATGCTTGATGGCCAGCGGCCAGCATAGACGGAGCTCAATAGTGTTTGTATTGCATGAGGTGTGCTGTTGATGTGATGTGAATGTGAATGGGTAATCTAGAATTGCTCATCTCATTCAGAGGGGAAATGGGATTTGCTTATGGTTTTAGGGTTCTGTTGTTTGATCCTTTTTCTTTCAAATTTCAGATGTTAGACGTAGTTTGCAGTGAATCATGTGGTGTGAGATTGTTTATATTTCACTAACAATGGATTCAGTGGTATTAGCGTCCCTCCTCATGGAGCCCTTGTTGTCTTCGTTTTATCCCTTTTTATTTACTCTTAACGATCCAGAAATGTTTTTATTTCATCAGCTGAGATCTCCAGTGGCTAGCGGCTCATTTTGAAGCATATTTCAACCTTAAGGTTTTTAAGTACAAAAGCTCTCAAATGATCAAATCAGTCAATAAATCCTTAATTGTGATTTGCAAATTGAGGGATTTCAGGAAAACACATATTAAAATAATAAATGGAGCGAACGTAAAAGGATTTGTTGCTTTTTCCCCCCTCTCCATCTGATTAGCACCAGCCTATTGATGGTGAATAGTAATTATGTTCAGCACAAAATGTATTGTAGATTTGCACTCTTTCTGCATTGAAATTCATTGATTTCTGCATAAGGTATACACTGTTTGATTTCAGTATTTAGTGATATTAATGTTTGAAGTTATTTTTATTATTATTACCAGTCTTCACCAGTAATACATTTTTTCACGTTTTTTTTTTTTTTGCTTCAATAAAAAATAAAAATAAATAAATAACTATAAAATGCAGCATTTAGTCATAAGATAGCAATTGCATTGCTCTGTCACCACAAGCATATCATCTTGCATTATGCATTGTGATCTGAGCTCTTTTGTTCTACCTGAAAGGCCCTTGTGTAGAGATGTAGATATGCTTTTGTCTTTTTGTACTGCTAAAGTATATAAGCCAAGTATATGCCATTACTGTGCTGTCTGTTTCTCATTACCTTTACTCATTCTTAAGTGCCAAAGGAGTGCTGGCAGATGCACAAATGTTTTCTAAACAAACTGAAAAGATTTCACTTTTCATTAGTTAAATAGAAAAGCCTCAAAATTGCAAGTCTATCAGTTCAGTGCTTTACAAGTAGCTTGCTTGCTTAAAGGATATTATTGTATGTTAAGATCAACAATCCTCAGATGCACTTCAGTGAGGACGTAGTGTATTTAAGTGCATGTTTTAAAGACGTTTTAAAGTTTGAAGTTTCTCGTCTGTTGATTGTTGTCCAACGAGAGGCATGTTTTCGTTGTGAAGAGAAATTATTGGAAGAACTACATTTTACCTTCTAAAGTTAATAAGGTAGAATTGGAGAGGGGATGGTTTGGGTATATGTAACGTCTTTATTTTAAGGGTCTCCTGAGCCTCAAACTCATTACATACCAAATTAAAAGACGTAATCTGGCTGTACCCTGTTCTGCTTTCTTCTCCGCATCAAACTTTTTTTGTACAGGATGAATGCAATGAACTCCAGTCTAATTGGAGTTTAATGAAAGTTTCCCACTTTCCTCCCAATTATCGGTGTACATATGTCAAGTGATGGACCATAGCTTTCATGCATAAACCTCTTTAGGTACCTCATCATCATCTCTCTATCTCTCTCTCTCTCTCTCTCTCTCTCTAGCGCTCACACACTCATCCTCCTCTGTGTCTTCTTCTTACACATTTAATGAATGCATACATACTGTCCGTTCATTCATGCATTAACTCTCTTGTGTGATTTAAATCTTCGTGTGCAGGAAGATAAAGAAGCAATAATTCTATTGTAAACCACTTAATGGTTGTTTACGAGTGACCTTGTCTTTTGTTATATGCTTTGTTTGCCTTTGTTGGTGTACTGTAGATTATTTAAATCTCAAACGCCTTATGCTACACCTGGGCATCCTGCTCCGAAATAAATCTCAATTCACATTGTATCATCCGAGCATCACAGCTACAGCAATGAAATATTGATACGTCTTATCTATAAATCTCACATGGAAATGGTGCCCTCCAACAAATGGCTGACAGTAACGCTGACACCTTGGCATTACAGCTGATGATTTGGTATTTTGCAAAGCACATCTTCTTTCTTTTTTTATGACAAGTGACGTTGCTTCATGGCAGTTTATGGCGAGAGGAGACGGGAAGGGGCTTAATGAAATAGTCCTCGTCTGTCCCCTGGTTCTGAGAATGAATATCGCACAGAGCAAGCCCTAACAGAAGGGCAGGGCTCAAAGGCACTATACCCTGACTGTAAATCTTTAAGAATCCAGCCAGCAAGGAGTTTGTCTTATTGTGTAATGCCACCACAATGGGCACTAATGCTGTCGAGTCCTTGATCTTTAAATTCACTCAGATCTCAGCTCATGCTGTGACGGTATTCGTATGCAGGTTTCTACATCACTGCAGTTTTTATGTGACTTGAGATGAAGAATCAACTTTTTGTGATACCGGTTTTGTTGAGTGAACCGACTGGCCTTGAAAAGACTATACATAGACTAAAAAAGTATCAAAAATAAATAGCACAGATGGAACGCAAGAATGAGCCTTGTGAGAACGTGCCTTAACAAAGTGCAATAAAGTGAAAATTGCGTGCGGTTTGAATCTTTGGTAATGAAAACTAGCCAATAGCCTAAATATTTGTTAACCTGAAGAGGTGACGAATGTTCGAGCACACACTGTTGGTGGGTGTTATGGAAGCACAAGACAGCAGTCATTAGTTTATATTGCCACGTCCCAGAAATAGTTGTCTGCGAATAGGACAGGGAATCTTTTTCAGGGTTATCTTTTTTTTCCCTCCTCTCCAGATCATGTGAAATGAGCATGTTCAAGTTATTAATGCGGCAGTACTGGTCCCCTGTAAACAGTGTTATTTTGTTGTTAATCTTACTAATGATATCCCAAAAGGATGCCTGTTTTATTCTGCTTGGGCTTCCAGCAGGGCTCTCCATTAAGAAGAGGAAAGCTGCTTCTGAGACAAACAAATTTATTGCTGAAATGCAGAAACTGACCCATAACGAGCCCATACTTTCAGAGGAACATCAAAAGAAATATCAACATGTTCCTCTTCTATTCATTTTCACATGCAGTACCACACACTGTTACCACTCCAACTTTTTTTATAGCTATAATAACGTTCAAAATCCTGATTGTATTGGACACCGTGGCATTATCCTATTTATTGTAGTAATTAAACTAAGCAATTAAATTCCTAAGTGCTCACATTGGGAAATTAAGTATCTATTCATAGATTCCCTAGTTTGTGTGGTCCTAAACCACTTTTGTGGTAAACAAGGGGTCTGCGCCAGACCCTAGAGAGCTTGCTACAGTACATAGGGAGCTGCTTTCTAAGTCAGTATCCTAACAGAGATGGAACCTCAGAAACGATTGATTACATCCGCGTGCCGGCACCCTAATATGCTTCTTTCTTTGTTTCTAGATTTTTGATTGAAGTATATATTATTTGTTATTGATTAAATGATATGTTTATTAATTTATTACACTACTGTTCAAAAGTTTGGTGTCAGTAAAATGTTTTTATTGTTGACTGCATTTATTTGAACAAACATATAATTAACTCCTGTGACGTCAAAGGGATTTTTGTGGGAAATTTCTTTAATTAATAGAAAATTATCTTGCCCGTTACCTCCTAAAGATGCATGCTCGAGCTGAGATTTCTTCACTAGTTCCCTGGTGTTTACGTTTCATCAGTGGAGAGGTCTGTGAGATGAGTGAGACAGTGCTGTTATTAGCTGAACTCCTTCCTCACCCTTGCTCCTCCCATAGTACCACGTCCAGAGAGGCACAGACAGCGCTATCTTTCCTATCCATCTCCATCATCTGTCTGCCCACAACTCTCTCTTTCACTCCCTATAAAAATCATGCCATCAGAGTATTTTAAACCAACAGTGTTTAAGCTTTTAAAGCCATCCTGACAAGCTTGTAGCATCATTGAAAAAGCGTAAACTTTTGCCCTCTTGCTCCATTTTCTCTCTGTTGATTCTGTGCTCTCACAAGACCTGTCCTCAGACAGAGTGTTAACCTTGGCTTTGTAAGCCTTGATTAGGGGACAGTAAATCCCCAGTTGTGGGTTTCCTCCAGCATGCTACTAATGACACAGAGTCTACTCTTTATATTGTTGTTAGTGCTTTGAGTAGATTTGTTGCTACTGATCAATGTCCCCCTATTTTGGCTTTATTGTCGAGTAGGAAAAGTTAAAGCAGATGTTATTAGCACCGACCTTGGGAAATAAAAAGAGATTGAATCCTGGAGCTAGACTAACCAGAAAAAAAAAAAAAAATGCAGGGTACACTATGAAATGCTGTTCAAAATTTGGTGTTGGCAAGTTTGCAAGGTTTTTTTTTTTTTAGGAAATAGTCTCTTATGATCACTAAAAAAAAAAAAAAAATAATAATAATAATAATTTATTCATGTGACTGTAAAGTTGAATTTTCAGCAGTTATTACCATAGTCTTCAGTGTCACATGATCCTGCAGAAATCATTCTAAATAAGCGTTTAATTTTCATAAATAAATAAATCTTAATGCCCCAAACAGTTGTGTAAATATTATCAGCTGTTTATGTGTTATATATAGTGTATATATTGCTGACATTATTGTTTTTCCCGTTTTATCTGCTGATACTTTTGACATCCCTGTGTTAGATATAATTAAATAATTAATATATGAGCTGGAATCTCCACCTGGGTTGCTTACTCAGAATGTCCTCACAGCAACCCTCATGAAGAGTGTTTGTCCATTATAAGACCCATACAAAGCCTTTCATGTCTCTGATGAGTCAAAGCTTTGACCCTCTCATACAGACCTTCTTGTGTCCTGATCATTCATACCGTGTGTATCAATAAAGCTAAAGCCATACACCAATCACAAAATGGCGCCACGACTGCGTCCGCATCCCTACTGATCCCCCTAAGACACTGCTGGCACTTTGAAGTCCAGACTTGAAAGGACTACAGTGAGTGCAGAGAGAGATGGAGAGCAGTAAACAGTGATTATGTAGAGATTAATGAAGCTGAACCCATGCTGACGCCACTCAGCCTCAGGAGAGCAGCCGCATTCAGCAACTCCAGCATCACTTCAGTGCACCTGTCCACCTGAGCACACCTGCAAGATTTACAACACAGACCAGCCAATATACGCTCGAGTACAGGGGGATAAGAAAAACAAGACAAAGTCCTTTTGAATAATTAGAAAGGGAGATTAAATGTATTAGTTAAGCCTTAAATGGTCGTCGGTTGTAAATCATCTGCAAAGTCAAATTTATTTAGTTAATTTTTTTTTTTTTTTTTTTTTGCATGGGCTATTTTACACACACACACACATTATACAACACACACACACACACACACACACACACACACACACACACACACACACACACACACACACACACACACACACACACACACACTTTGTAAGTTATTGCATTTGTTATTCTTTCATTTGGCATCACTACAATATCATCCAGACTCCAAGAATAATTTAAATATTTACGGTTAAATATTACATTAGATCTAAATAAATATACATAGATCATTTCATGTGCACACTGGTTTTTTTAATTCAACATACTTTATCAATGCTTTAAATGAGTGATAATTAAAACTGAAGTTGCATTACTTTTCCTATAAGCTCCATTCATGTTTATTTATCAATATTAAATGTTGCATGCTTTGCCTTAAGTAATAATGTCACTGACCAAAGTCTCCAGTTTAAAAGTTGATATAGAAACCCTTTGACAGTAACTTCAGTGCAGTGTTTAACAGACTTCATATCCATATAAGATTTCTGAGGGCTGAGTTAGGTGCTGGACTTAATATGCTTGTCAAGATGTTGAATTTTAAATAAGAGCACTGGAGTTCATCAAACAGTATGAATTAGGCAGAAAACTACCACCTCCACAGTATAGGAGAAAAAACTGAGAAACTTAAAAATAAATAAACAAATACATACATACATAAAATAACATATAATTAAGCCCAACAGTACACTGAGGCTCAGTACAATTAAGCATGAACTCGTAGACTCAAGAGTCATTTCATTTCAGATAGCTTCTTGTGTTGGATAACATTATAATTCATTCTTTGACCACAAACTAAGCAGCATACCCATAACCCATTGTTTGTTTCTTTTCTATCTGCCTTTAACAGTATCTGCCCAGATCCTGAAAGCCAGCCTGGACACAATGGAACGGCATATTCAGAGGCTGGAGAACGACATCCAGAACTTCCCCAAGACTGATGACAAGCAGGATAAGTTTGTTGAAAAAATGTCAATATCCTTTGAGCATATTTAATACTTTTGTCTCCTATGATAAAAAGTTGTGTAGGCTTCTATGCTGGAATGAGGTGCTGAGGTCACTTTCCCAGTAAACTGTGAAAAAATAATAATAATTGCTAATCAGTATTTTTGTTTTGTTTTCCAAGTTTTCTATTTTAATATATTTTAAAATGTCATTTATTATAAAGCTGAATTTACAGCAGCCATTATTCCAGTCTTCCGTGTCACATAATCCTTCAGAAATAATTCTGTTTATTTAATATTCAGGAATCATTTCTTATGATTATATAAATTATAAGAAAAATAGAAACATTTTGTAGCATTATAAATGCCTTTACTGTAATTTTTTGTATAAATTTTATGAATTTTTGCACACAAAAAAAATATTTATTTAAACCTTTAACTTTTGAATGGCATTGTATATGTAAAAACCCATTAAACAAAATAATTGATTATTTATTTCTTTTCAGATATTATATTTCGATTTAATTTATTTAATAATAAATATAACAAGACATATTAGATTTATACAACAAGAAAAGAAAGAAAAAAAATCTAAATGTATTCCCTGAAAACAAGCCTTATTTTCACACAGTTTGGCTAAAGTACATTTATCTTGTTCTGCGGATGGATAAATGTTTTAACTGGAAAACAAGACAAAAATACTGTATGGGCTTGGATAGGCTGTCTCAAAGTGAGATGTTTATCAGCGTTCTCCTCGTCTCTCAAGCTCTCCAAAGGGAGTTCAGCCTGGGTGCTATTTATACTGCACAACTTTCTCCCCACAGACTCTAATGGAGGGCTTCTGTAGCCTTCTATACTTATAACCCCTTGCTGATTTCATCTGCTGACCAGCCACAGGCCCCCTCTCTCGAACTTTCTGAGGGCTATCAGCTCTCAAAGCACCTCTCCCATTTCGATAACAGAAACACAAGAGATTGCTGCCCTAAAATCGAATTAGATGCCACAGCACTTCTCAAACACTAAGTGAAGAAGTTAGACACTTGTTTGACTTTTGCTTTCTGACATGTGAATGTTTATGCAAGCCAAAACGGATCTGCTGCAAAATGGTGCTGATTTAGGGAAGTTTGACTTTTGTGCCGGTTCTGAGCGACGACCTGACTTTTATATTCCCACTGAGATTCTTGCCGTTCCTCAGTGGTGTTATTAACTATGAGTAAGAACCATTAATCAATGACTTATCAAGTATGAAGAGTCTTCCCATATGTTCCCCGAGCACAGGAAAGACAGCAGTTAACCTTATTTTAGCTCTTTGTTCACGAGTTTAACGTCGAGATTTATGGGGGCTTACGCTGCACTTTGGGTGGCATAAGAGTAATAGCCCCGGCACACATTAAAAATCTGCTCTGAGTAAAAGATGGCTGCTTAGGTTTGTATATGATTTAAGAACAATGAGCTGCTCTTGCCTGCAGTGCGGCACGAAAAAACAAGCCAGAATTCCTCTGTGGCCTTAGTGACAGTATTGATTAGCAGGACTCTGGGAGGATTGGAACTTGAGTGAGGGGAAATGGAGAGGTGCGGATCCACTGCGGCACGGCCGGGGCCTCACTGCATCCCCGGAGGATTGTAAAAGCCAACCGGGCCCCGAGTGCAAGCGCCGACGCATCTCGTCTCTGTCTCACCTGATCTGTCATCAGAGCCGGCGCGCAGCCTAAGCTGAATGCAGTCACGTTCGTTTGATGATTCGAGAGCGTTTTTTTAGCAGCAGAGAAAGAAAATCCAGCGAGAGAGCCGTGGCTGAAAGGGAACGGCTCCACCCTCATTGTGCACCAGTTGCAACTCGTTTTCAGAGGCGTCGGAGCCCGGCTGCAGAGATGCTGACTGACAGCACGTTCAAACACAGGTGCGCTAGCTCTTTTGCGGATGACAGGGCAGACATTGTCAGTGAGCTAAAGGAGGCCGAAAGCTGTTTCAGTCGGCCATTGTGGACAGCAGGCTAGATGTTATAAAGGGAGTGATTGAATTTGTGAACGTGGAGGTGGGTGTGTGCGCGTGCGTGCGCTTTCTGCTAGATGTGCTCCATTGCTCGCCATAGCAACAGGCTTCTTGCTCTCTCCTTTATGAGTTTGACCTCGAAGTGACCTTGACAAATGACTACAGTGTGGAGATGCTATTTTAGAGTCGTAGTGCAGGAAGTGTTTTAAAAACATTCGCTTTTTAGCCTCGCTGTTGAGGGTTTGTTTAAACGGGTTGGGAAAGGTAATTTGCGTGAATGAGGAAAAAAGACAGATGTTACCTTGTTTAGTGTTTTCTTAGCCTGTAGATACTCGTATAAATCACACTACTCCAGGTGGGCACTGTCAGAATCTTCTGATTTCTTCCTTTTTTATGAACTGTAGCCTTGAGATCCATGTGATTTAATCTACCCTGAAATTACAGTATTCTATTTTATTCTTTTTTTTTACTCTCTGCTGCTCCAGGGAGACCCAACACAATACGATTATGGCGTTTCATATGCAGAACATTTGTTTCTTTTCAGTTTTCATGGCAGCTCAAACTGCAGATTTAGATCCCTGCCAGCGAGATAGTAGGAGAGAATGAACTACTATGTACCAAATTTTATGAGATAAAAAGGCTTTAACTAGAGGGAGGCCATGTGAGAGTGGTAGAGGAATTTTGCCTAGGTAGGTGAGTGCTTTTTTTGGATGTAATAATAGCGGTACACATTTCACACCCCTCTGAAACTGTGGAGGTGACATTTTGCAATATTAAAAATCTCACCAAATATGGAATATCATATTAGGTTCACATTAAGGTGCTGAAGACTCTGGAACAAATATGCATTTATTAGCTTACATGGTGATGCACTGTTGATGTATTGATCCATTAAATAGAATTGATTGTGGCAGCAAATCAATGAAGTCATTGAAGTTTTCGGAATGTACTGTTGATAGTGTTGAATGAGATGTTTATATTCTTGAGGGTTAGTTTTTAGAGTCAAATAAAGGAAATTGGCTTTTATTACCAACTGCTCAATATTCCCTCTTGCAATATGAACATGTATATGCGAAAGTGTGTTTGTCTAAAGTATTAGGTCAAAAATGGGAGAGTTGTTGCAGATGTATTATGGGTTTATGGATGAAGAATGAAATGGACTCCCACTAATTTGTATACATTATTTAATCTATTATTAGTACTAAAGATCCCTGTGCATCACAATTCACACTACCTGCTAACAATTAATGTGCTTTTTTTCTTTCTTCTTCTTTCTTTCTTTTTTTATTTTTTTTATGTTTAAGCATGCTTTGGAGAATATTATGTGTTGTTTGTATTGCTGGAATATCCTCATAAATGCATTCAGAGTGAGGATTTACATAAATGCATTTCATACATACAAGATACAACAGCATACATTAAAACTGTATAGTTATTACAGTCCTCTGCTTTAAACCGTTCTAAATAACTGGTGAAATGCTGGCAGAGTAGCTCATGCGCGCAGCTTTTATTGGTAGGAATGCTTTATTTTTTACACCATTACTGTAATGTATGCAAATGACTGAGTATGATGTTTGTTCAGCAGTTTAGTGATATCTATCTGTCAGAATTAATGGCTCCCCACAAAGACTTTTAAATGAACTAGCGGCCCCAGGAGAGCTGTAATTCAGCAGAGGGACAGCGTTGGCGGTATCCTGCCTGGGGACCGGGCGTACTGGGAACTTAATGGAGAGCGGAAGGGTTGCAGCGGCGTTTGGCGTCCATACTGAGTTTTGACGGATGAGGGGGCCTGTCTAATAGATTTCGCTCTGCTATAATTCAGTGTGCTGGTATTTAACTTAACCTTTGTTCTCTCTAGGGACTGAAAAACACCAATCAGCCGGCCAATTTCTCCCTCCGCCACCTCTCTAATGACAACGCACATGCAGGAACAGAAAAGTTCAAATAAATACAGTGATGTGGGAAAGGAACTATAGACAGAAGGAAAATAGATAGTTGTGAATCATAATTTGGATTAGATGAGCTATGTTTGAAATCCTTAAATACTGATAAATGTATGACTGTGACCATAATCATTCAGCCTTCAGTTAGGATAATCAACTATTTAAATATATAGTTGATTTTATTATACTATATAATGCTACCTGTTATTTATGATAATTATTAATAATAAGTGTATATCGAACACTGATATGTCATAGTGTGTCCTAGTGCTATAGCCACCATAAGGAAAGCAATCAAGCCACTCAAACTTATTGGTCCATGGCTTCTCCTTATCTCTGGTAAAATATCTGTGTGACTTTTCATATTTAAGATAAATATTTCGTACTTTTATTTAAAATGAATGCTATTTTTTTTAACATGTGTATGCATTTATGAAAATTAAGAAGTATATATGAAGTAAGTTCATTGAAATATTATTGTTAAACATTATTTGTATCGAATGGATTGTTCACCTAAAAATAAGAATTACCCCATAATTTACTCACCCTCAAGCCATCTCAGGTATTTATGACTTTCTTCTTTCAGACAAAAACAATCTGAGTTATATTAAAGAATTTCCTGGCTCTTCCAAGCTTTATAATGGCAGTGAATGGGTGTTATTCAATAGTCCAATAGAAGTCCAATAAACTGCACTAATCCATCAAAACAAAGTGCTCCACACAGTTTCGGGGGGGTTAATAAAGGTCTCCTGCAACGAAATCAATGTGTTTCTGTAATAAAAATATCCATATTTAAAACTATATAAACCATAATCTCTAGTACATGGTACACAAGAGAGTGGCATTCCAGCCAGATGACAAAGGTCGCAGGCAAAGCGTAAGCTCCAGTGAGTAAATGCTAGTCTCACGAGAAACAAGTTTTCTTTACGGTAGCTAACAATGTTGTTGTTGTTGTTGATTTTTGTTGTTGTTGTTGCTGTTTTTTTTTCACATATCTGCATGGCTTTCCTTTTCACGCTAAACCATAAACAAGCCATAAACACACCATTCAGATGAGAGGGTGCAGTTTCTTTAAAGAGTCCCTAAAGCTTTGGACTTTATTGTGGCTCTCTTTAAAATGCCTATAAACAAATCATCTCTCGTAGCTCCAGAATACAATGCCTCGTTAGGCAGAGGAATCAGCCACTGGGGGAAGTGCTAGAGCAGTCAGGCTGGTCATTCTATAAGCAATGTGTGATTTTCTTGTTTTCTTAACCTCTGCTTTCAGAGGAGCATAGATTCAGCAGACCTAGACTCACTGGCATAAACAATCATTCTTCAAGAGAGAGAAATATCTGAGGCTATTGTTCTATTGTGCACTGGGCATTTCTTTTTGAAAGGCTGTGGTTTCCATCCTGGTTTTAGAGTGTCGGCCAGCGCTCAGCAGGGCAGCGTAACACTTGATTCCCAGCATAGCACCTTTTACGCATTGTAGTATTCTGGCACACATTCCTCACTGTGTGTTTTAATACCTGCTGTGGAGATGCAGTAGCTTTAGGCAGCAATGTTTGATGGGTTGAGAGAAGCGGAAATACACAGAATGCTGCAGGAGACTATTTTGTCCGCCTGATGTAAATCACAAGTCATACAGAGTTTCTTAGAAAGCTTGGCTTGTGCTTCTTTCTGCACATCTGAGCATTACAGATTGCTCCCGAAGATCATGCAAATTGAGGTGAGGAATGATCAGCGGTGATTATTATTTTACCTTTGGGTACAAAGTCTCTAATGAATTGATGAAGATGTGTTTGCAGCAGCCTGCACGGTGTTTCCAGCTCATTTCTGTGAATATGCTTCTGCTTAGTCTCAAACCTCTGTTAATTATGGAATTAGGTCAGTGGAATGTGGTGGCATCCTGTGCTGGTTATGTTTACCTCACAATAACTCTCAGCGTCTGCCTCTAATTCTAAAGAAATTTGCTCGAAAATAATAGAGCGAATGAATCGCAGTTTGCATCTCACCTCTTTCATTTATTGATATAGTACCAGACTGAAGTAAACAGATGAAAAGATGATTGATTCAGGCCATATCTTTGACTTCCTTCCCATGGCCTTTTTGTTTATTCCGGGACTGTATTGTCTACAGGGGGGACGGCATTGTTCGACAACAATGGCTAACTTTAATTTACCGCGTGTCGCAGGAGACATTAAGATTTTAATTAACAAATTCTAATTGGTCCTGAACAGAATAAACAAAAGCGCGACCAAATAATAATTGCAATTCCAGTAATGATAGTCATAAAGAAAGCAAAGGCCGGAGTCTGAGCACAAAACCAACTTGGCGCTCGCCTCTGTGATTATGTTGCCGGCGTGCACAGATTTGTGTTTATTGGGAAATGTCATCCAAACCATGTGTTTTGTGTGATAGGGTTTTGCATATGCTAATGCACTTGATTGCCTTGATGTGTGGCTGGGTGGGGGAGTCTCAGCACGAACCAGAGAGGCTCGATAACTGCCTCTTCAAATCCCATCCTCAAAGCTTCCGCCATTCAGCACGGCCTTCCGCGCTTTGGGAGGAGGCTGCGTTTGTAAAGCCATGATTAGAAGGGTATTTAATGGAACATCAGTGCCACTGATGCAGAATGATGCTGATTGTTAAAGTGCTGTTTTGCTTTGGCCATTCGTGGTATTATTGGCGTGTTTAATTGATTGAATTGACATTTGGGAATGTGTTTTATAAGGATAACTCTAGCATAAACTGGAACCATTGGGTGGAGGAGGAATAATAATAATAGCAATATACCGTCAATGATTAAATTTCGCTAGAAAGTGTCTTCGTTTTGCAGTTGTGTATATCTCCCATTTGCCTCTTTTAGATATTAGTACTGTGTATTCTTTGCAAGCCAACAGACTCCCAGCAGTGGCTGAGTATGGTACTCGTTTACCAAACGACAGCTACGCAGTTTACTCCCACTGCGGCCCCGTCTTCATCAGACCCTCGGATAGTTCATCTGCCTCGATCATATTACGTTCCCTAAAGCAGAGCCAAACAGTTGAAATCATCCGCTCTGTACTTTGGCTGTCGTCACACACAATCGTTTGTCTGGGCCTCACCCTCCAGAGACACATATCAGCTCTGTACTCTCCTCTAATGAAAATGACACTTTGAAAGAGATTGAGCATATTTCTGCTATCGTATTTCATAAATCAAATTTTCGTGATTGACCTGATTTTTCGTAGTTGTTCGGTCTCAGTCAATCATGGAAACGTCTCAATTCGAGTTATCATTATTTGTGTGAGTTTTCTGTGGATTTTACAATATGTGTCTCATTAGGAGGGGGGAAAATGGGCTGATTTGGCAGGTCCATTAACCCAGAGCCCAGGGCTTACACGGCCACTAAGACTGAAGCTGACAGGCATACTGCTCCTATGGTAGAGGTGAAAGCCTTCGGTCGACTCTTTCTATTTCTCTTTCATTCCTTCTGCTGTATGTTACACTTCATTTCCGGAAAAATAGAAAGTAGAGGGTCTGTGTAGATTTACATGCATAGCACTGTCTAATTCCATCCGAAAGGTGGTGATCTGTAATAGTCTACATTCCATTTCATGCTTGGCATATTAGGTGTACAGAAAGATGACAAGGAATATATAAAGGCTGATCCCACTGAAGGGCTCTCAAAGTGGCATGTGGTCGTCACATGCTCCTGAAGAAATGTCTTTTCTGAGTCATAGATGATAGGATTTGCCACTGTATCTTCTTTCAGTCCATCGGTTTTTGAATTATACTTCATGTCTGCTGCATTCCCAGTGTCAGAATTCAGATCTCCTGGAACGTGATTAATCAAAAAACAAATTTTAGCCTGATGCCAGTATGACTTCACACATCAAATAAGGAATCTGAGCTGGTCGTATTAGTCTCTAATGACACAGTCTAACGGCAGTCATGTTTTATATAAAAATGTGTCATTTATAGTGTTCTATCTGGATCATTTGGTTCTGTTCTCATTTCTGTTATTAGTCCTGTAATACCAGTTAGATGGCCAGTTAAATGCCTCAGTAAATGAGCGTTTTTTATTCTGTTAACAGTCTTGTTCTATTTTCTTTCCTGCCGTGCTAATTATGGCTCTGTAGTCTTGTGTTTGTAGCAAACTCCCTGTAGGCAAGTCAGTTCACTCAACAGCCGTCTTGGTAACCCCTCCGGGCAGCTGTTTTCTGTGTAGGGTAATAGGAGTGCAACTGCAGCTCCTGTGTACCAGGGTTGGGCAAAATTACAAAATTATACCTTTCACTTTGTGAGTTTGACTTGAATTACATAGGAAGTTGAAATTGCACTCTGTGATTTTATATTATATTATATTGACTTTATTATTCTAATACATTTTTATAATTCTGTGTATTACATTTATTATTATTATTATTATTATTATTTTATATTTTGCCAGCCATCAAGTGCCACCCCCCACCCGAGAAAAAAAAAAAAAAATTAAATTTGAATTCATTTTAATTCTACTTTCGGTTTTATCTTAGTTACAATTCTGCATCAGGTTTACGAACTCAATTTAAATTCAGGAACTTGAAAGGTGTTTCTTCTTGACTGAAATATGGAATCTCTTTGTCAGTATTTCAATAACAGCATTTCGAACCTGATAACTGTTGGTTATTTTAACTGAAAGGCGGGGCTTTTGTTCATGTAACCACTTGAATGTTACATTTTCTTCCCATTCAGTTTCCCCCGTCTCCTGCTCCTTTCTCTGATTTATAATGACATCAGGTTTCCCTGTTCTCCCTAAAGGAAAAAGAAACAGTCCTAGAATGGTACACCACCACCCTGGACTTTTGTCACTTAGAGAGAGAGAGAAATAGCATATGTAGTTAGCATACTTGAATGCACTCAATCTGAGAGGAAGGCAGACAAAGAGAAAGATACAGAGAGCATGTCCCTGTTGTCTTGAGGGTTTTGGTGAGGATCCACAGAGGGCACTCATCCTCTGAAACTTTCTGGTTTTGCTCCAGTCTGTACTCCATTATAACCCCTGAAGACTCTGGCTTAATGCCTGGTAATAGACGCAGAGCTTCTCCTACTCATTTGTCATGGGCTTGTGGGTTTGATGCAAAGCACTCAGCACTTGTTGCTCCGTGTTAATCCCACTGTAGACACCGACTCGCTCTTCTGTGCTTTTTCAACTCACCCGCCGTCATGGCTCGTAATTTCACTTTCATTTAATGTTTTAATGGAAATCCCAGCCCCTTGCCGCTGAATTGCGCCATTGTCACCAAATTACTTTATCAAATGAAAATTGGGATGTGAGAGAGAGAAGAAACATGCTGTTGTGTTATTCGCTTCTAAAGAAACCTCTGTTTGCATATGTATTTGTTTTAGAACAAGGCAGCATGCAGGAGAATCAGAGCTGTGCATTGGGCATGTTTTATGGAAGGATTGTGTTTCTGTAAACAATAAAGAAAAGATAAACATGGCCTCGGAGAGCCTCCGATGTGCAAACCTCTGTTTATTTCTGTCTGCCATAATGAGTGTTATCTTCATATCTCAGCAGAAATGACTGTAAGGCACTTATATAACAACTGATGCCTCAGTGATTTCTTAAATGGAAAGTTGAAGTGTACTTGGTCCACGCTGAAGATATACGGGGTTGGACGGTTGCCAATTATTCCACTCCACGCTGTGAAATTTTCACCACTGCTACTATTTATTGTTCTTAAGTGCAAATAAGAAGTACAAGGCTTAATAGAAAGCACCCAGGGGTGTGGGGTGATGAAAAGGCCCTCTGTATCATTAGTGAACTTGCCGTGTCACCAGATCAGGGATAGGACCACATTATAAATCAAATTAAAGACCTTACGAAATCAAAAGGCCATTAACACTATTTGTTCAAAAGTTTAGGGTGGGTAAGGTTTTTATTTATTTATTTATTTAAAGTCACTTATGCTCACTAAGGCTGCATTTATTTGATCAAAATACAGTAAAAACAGTAATATTGTCTACGTAGTGAGGTCTACTTATAATGTTATAAAAAAATTAGAATCAAAAAACATAATTCAGAAGTAATAGGCTATTTTCTGTCGTGTTTCATTAATTTAGTGGGTACAGGATGTAATAAACATGTTGTCATCATCAAGGTACAGTATGTTGCAGCCAACCATGCAAGTATTAAATATGCTATGATTAAAACATGGTCTGTGATGTTTTGCTTGAACCTTAAGAGCTAGGTCATGGCTGTGATGTAACTGAACCTTATTGGCTATTGGAAAAAATAAAAATAAAAGAAATGAGCCTTTGAAAATGTCTTGCAAAAGCATCCTATTTTAATATAAAATCACACCAACACTGCTCTCATCAAGCAATTTCCTGGGGTCTTTAATGTCTAAACATTTTCACTTTAGACCAAACGACTTCCTTGAAAGAGCAGCAAACAATTTGGCATACATCTCTATTTGTCCTCTATTAGATTTAGCCCCGTAGCATTTCCGTCCATCTCCCTGTCCGTTCAAATATGTGAACTCAGACATGCCATTAGCTGGATATATCGACTGCATTCGCCTGTTATGAACCAATTAGTGGGTTCATTATGTAAATACAGCCTGCTAATTATCTTGTGCGTTCAAATTAATTATGATGTATAATGTCAGCATTAGCAGGAAGTCCAGCCCAGGTGGGCACTCTTGAATCTCAGCGAATAGTTGAAATGAAGTGTACTGTGGAACTGTGATCTGTTCTTAGTCATGTCTTGATGTAGATCTGCAGATCTGGTAGCTGATAGAGGAGTACAGTGCGGTGACTTCTAATTAAAATGAATTTTTGACAGACCGGTGCACTAACAGTTACAAACTGCAATCTGATGTTAATCAACAGGGGTTTCTTCATTAATTGACAAAATTAGCCTCATCAATCACACAGAGGGGGGCGGTGGGGTTGTTCAGAGCTGCTGTGTCTTGTCACCGCATGCTTCCACAGGACGAGCAGCACGATACCGCCTCTGGACGACAGACAGATGCGCGCACACACTGACACACAGTCTCTGCTGAGCCCTTCCTTGCAAATGTGTCCTGAAATCTGGGGGAAATTAGTCATGTTTGTTTTATGATGATGCCATGATATTGCAAAACCAATGTTGGAGCTTTGTGTTCAGTGAAGACGAAAACAAAAAACCTTTCTGTTCAACATTTGTGTTGTGTTCTTGAAATGCTTTTATCAGGTGCTTACACCCAAGAATGTGTGAGGCCTTTTTTGCCTCATTAAAAATAAGCCCAAACACAACAAATTGCCCTCAGTGAAAAGTGAGTGCATAATAAGAAATACACACAGCCCTCCCTGAGCGTTCAGCACAATTGACTTCTTTGGATGTCTAAGGCGTCTTTCACACTGTTTAGCATACTATTTATAGTCCAGACCCTGTAGACGTACCCAGATGCAAACAGCATCCTTTTGAGTGCTTTCTCGCACGTTTCTCTGAATCTGAGGGAAATAATGAATGCTGTGGGTCTCGATATTACACATCTGCAATTTCCCTTTATGCTCTTCAAATGGTAACTTTGTTGTTGTGGGTCTCCATATTATACATATTTTATCTGTTTTTTTGCTTTTGAAATGGTGTGTTGTTTTTTATGGTTAATTTACCACGCTATATCGAGATTATATATAATATATATATATATTATATTAACGATATATATTATATATATATATATATATATATATATATATATATATATTATATATATTATAGATGTCTTATTTTTTATATTATTCTTTTTTTTCCCCCATTATTTCCACCTAATTATCAGACAGTGAACAGAATGATGGGCATCTCAGCTGTCTCTTCTCATTGTTTTGAATAGATTACTTGTGCAGTGATTTTGTGCTCTGTTGATAGCTATGATCAGTGGACCATTGCCGTCTCTGCCGCCACTCAATCCATTGCGTGAGGCTTGATTCGGTAGCCTAATAGTTACACCGCCTGATCTGCAAGGCTCATTTACTTGTGCACATTAAAGATGCACACAGTTGTATACCACTTAAATAGCAAGAGTTATAATGGCATAACAATAATAGCATTCTGTAGCAACACTGCACATTTAATCTCACTCTCTCTCGGCATTGTAAGCACCATGGTGGTGAGGATCTGTCAAAACAAGAGTGTAATCTCCTTACATATCTAACAGCAGCAGATAATAAGTCCTTAATTATAGCCATAAGACTTGTATAATGTGCTTACTGTAGCTCTGGACCACATTTTTCATTGAGGCTGATGATATTTTAGTGCACGGCAGAATACACAGCAGGGCGTTTTGAATTGAGGCTGACATTCGCACAGGTACGGTAAGCCTCGTCATTTAAGCAGAGCTCGGGAGACAGACACACTCCAGCTGCCTGAACCGAGCGCCGACCTTGGATTGACTCTTAGTGATGAAGACTTACAGTTGATCCCCTGGATTTTAGCTACCCTCCTTCGCTATTGGTTAGGACACAGGTAGGCCATCAGGAAGGATTGTTTTTTAGGGGGGGATACTGAAAGACAGAAAGTGGAAAGCGTTTGACGTCTCAGGTGTGTTAGAAATGATCTTTGTTCTCTTGTACTCATCAGTGTGTGACAGCTATCACTCTCTGTGATCTTTGTTCTCTTGTACTCATCAGTGTGTGCAATGATCTTTGTTCTCTTGTACTCATCAGTGTGTGACAGCTATCACTCTCTGCAAATGATCTTTGAGTGAGCCACACTGCACCTTTAGGTATTGGACACCTGTTTCTGTTTTGAATGTTCTGCAACTACTTTAGCTACTTTCTATTCCCTGTCCATTTGTTTGTTTAAATATAATCTTTGGATTTTATTTATTCATTATTATCTTATTATAATTAAAAAATTAATAAATAAATAAACACACTCTTTAAAATGCAATTACCCAGTGTGCTATGTTGCACTGTACTAGAACTTTAGTTGATATACACCTGTTATTATTCTCTATTTATTATTTTGTCTTTTTATTTGTAATTATTTTATTACAAATGTCCGTTAGTAATTTTTAGTTGAGTTAAATTAGAAATATACAGTGTTGGAAAGGGGAACTTTGGAAATGTAATAGATAGATTATAAATTACCCTATAAGTAGTGTAACTATTTTGAATACATTAGTAATGTTACTGATTACATTTAATTACTTTTCTAAAATTCCAATGCATGTTTTCAACTGTTAATCATTTCAAACATTTAAAAAAGATTTTTGTTTAAAAATATTTGCATAGCTATGACAGAAAACACTGGTATGTAACAGTGCCTTAGAAAAAGGTTATTTAAATAAATAAATAAATAAAGCATATATATAAACCCAAATAGAAAATAAATAGTTGTGTTATCAAATAAGCATGTGTCCTATTTTGTGTCCTAAACTCCTGAAACATTGGTGTCTCATATTTTGGAGTGGTCAAATAAAAACAGGCAAAGCAACAAATTAACATTATTCAACATATCCTAGATTTTTAACAGAAAATATTCAGATGTAACCACCTTTGTAATCGTTAACAAATAAGTAACTGTAATGGATTACGGTTACATTTATTTTGGGTAACCTTTGTTTTAGTGTTAGGTATGTTTTTTGTATTTTTGTTATATTTGTTTTTGGTAGCTATTTGTCTCTGTCTCTGCTTTTCACACCGTGTCTACACAGTAATTGTTTTTATAGTTTTTAGTTATTTTATTTTTTTGTTTTTCTTTTTCAGCTACTTTCTTTTTCACTGCTTCTTTTTTTTTCTGTTTTTTTTTTTATTTTTTTTTTTTTATTTTTTGTTTTTTTATTTTTTTTTATTTTATACAGATACACATATATATATATACACACACATACATAGACACATTTATCAATATTATTAATAATATGTATATTTTAATTTGCATAAGTGAATATAGTCAATTCATATAGCCAACACTCACTCTCATTCATCCAAACACTGCTCAAATTTTCATGTGATAATGTGTAACAAAAGAAGCTCTTTTGTTCCGTATAAATGATTAATCTAATTGAGAGCAGTGCAGTCCTGGCGTCTCAGGTGGCTGTGCTGTTGGCCTGCGCTTGCATCATCATGCTGGAGAGGCTGCTAGCATACAGAACATCGCCTCTGTGCTGCAGGAAGCAGATGCTGAACCTACATTCTCAAACTAGGCCCCCACTAAAAGGGCAGCAGAGTCAAAATTAGGAATCTTCCCCCCAATCTTCCACCATCTGTTAGCTGTGACTTTTCTATCTTGGTCACTCGTGTGTATGTGCGTGTTTGCAAGAGTTAGTCTGTCACACGGAGATGCGGGGAGAGCTGCCAGAAGGCAGCCCAAAAATGATAACCGTGAACAAGGCATTTTCCAATGTAGTGATTAAAATGATTGAGGACAGTGGCGATCTCATTCATCTCAGAGCAAGGTGATGGGGGACGGTAGGGTGTGTGTGTGTGTGTTGCTGGGCAGATTTAGAGAGGCCTGTGAAATGGGACTGGCATGTGGAGGGAGGAAGAGAAAAGCAGGAGAGCGTTGCCCACAGGGGTGCTGCTCTTTTGACTGTTTGTGAAAAAGACAAAGGAAAGTTTCAGGCTGTTTTTCCTGAGACACAATCTGACCTTCTTGGATGCTATGGAGGCCCTGAGAAAGATATTTATTCTTTTGCTTCCTTTTCTTTGCTATTCACCATTTTTTATGCCCTTGTTGGTGACTAATAATCCATTACCATCTAGTTTGTGTGCAAAATCTGGCCTTTAATCATTTTAATTGTGTCCTGATCTGAAAGCCTTTCCTGTAATTACTTTTTTTGTACTGTGACGCAAGGGTGGCTGAGGTAACTGTGTATTCTATCAATGTAGATGTCATCTACTTGTTGTTACATCACCATTCCCTTTCACCTGCATGTCAACCAACAACAGGAAGTCATTAGTCCAGCTCCACTTGTTTTTATAAGGGCCCACTTAGGTTTATTTTGAGTGAGAGACCCATGGTTCTAACCGAAATCCTTGATGAGCTTTCATCTCTGTTTGAAACAGCACATCAAGGGACACTTAACCCCGTCTGTTTGTTCTATATGTGATATTTTGTGTATTTTTTATATCTGTTTGAGTGGGCACAGGGGGTATTTGGACACGAAGGTTACTTTTAAAAAATGACTGAATGTTATTTCATGAGATAACAAATTGTCAAACCAAATGGCATACAGTTTAAAGACAGTAGATTTTTAAAGCAAAACATTTTACAAAAAGATGTCTGTTGGGTTTAAATGACAAAGCAACAGATGTATTGCTCGAAATAAAATTGTAATGGTGACTTAAGCATCTTTTACTGTGTTCCGTGAAGTCTGCTTAATGACACAGACCATCAGTGAGCAACTTTGAGAGTGAGACTTTATAGTGTAAATATATAGAAGTAGGATGTTAGTTGCAAATTCTGCCAAATTTTGGCGAGCAGATGGCAGAGCCTCTTAAGGCTAAGAATAGAGATAGGAATCATTTTAATAAATGACACTGCATTCCTCTCCTCGGCCCACAGATCCGACCAACTAATCTTTAATTTCAACCATGCACTTAACCATCAGAAAGATCATCCCTGTCTCCTCTGGAGTGTCTGCATGCATCCATTCCTGCCCCTGTTACCCTGCCACTGTGGCAATTAACCTACAGCCATGACCTGTTATATTTTAAGCCTGACCCTGAGTTTCATCCACGTACATCGTTTACAGCCTAGAAGCTGTTATCTATTAAATACTGTATCTGTGTTTTTAATGAGCTTCTCTGTGTGTCTGTGGTCATGTGATTGCACAGTTGTAGGTGAGCAGGGAATTAAATGTTTTAATAATACAGAATCTAATCTTGTTTGATGTTGTGCATGTATTGCAAAAAGTCTATTGCACTTATCAGTATTATATAAAAAGGGACGGTTTAAATGGTAAATTTGACTGTATGATGTAAAAATAATATAATAATATAATAATAATAATAATAATAATAATAATAAATAAATAAATAAACAAGATAATGTCTGGATCATATTTCATCCCAAAATAAAACTAAATCAGGAAGAAAAAAAGCACTTTAAAAATCACATTATCATTACTGTAAAGAAAGAAAGAAAGAAAGAAATGGATGAATGAATGAATAAATAAGATAAAGGAAAAAAGAAAGGGATTTACTGCATTTGTTAAAGTACAGTTACATAACATTATTTTTATTGACTTTATTTCAAGATTATTTTAATGAAAATCCTGAACATGATATTTTATGATTTAGTAAAATTATTACATTTATTATTTAATTTAATGCTTTTTTTGTTTGTTTGGGGTTTTTTTTAGACATTTTATTAAACTAATTTAATAGTTTTTCATTTTTGTTTTTCATTTTGGGGTGCCATATGACCCAGATATTTCTTTGAGATTGACGGGTTCATATATCTGCCTTTTAATGACTAAGTATACAGAGTTCTTGTTTTGTTCTTAATGATAGAGAGGTAGATAGACTCCAGAGAGACAGTGATAACAGAATACAGAGTACCCCAGCAGAGCTTCTAATGGCAATTTTGTGGAGACCACAGTGCTGTAGGAAATCGCTCCATCCGGTCTCATCTACCACTGAGTTGTAATTGCCACACAAGCTGCTCTGTCAGAGCCTATTTGCCTCTCATACACTACAAAGTTTTTCCCCCCTCTTTTTTTCTTCCTCTGTTGTTAATTTTTGTGTCACTTCTCCAATTATAAATTACATTAGTCTGTGTACAGGTTGAGCATCTGTTTCAGTCCTGTTTGGTTCGTCTCGTAGGGAAAAGGACTGACCTTCTAAGAGGTGCTTCAGAATTCAGATCACCAGCTGGTCTCCATACAGTGTCTAATAAGGGCGTTGTCTTGCCTGGCACAGCAATGTGTTGCTTGCATGAATTCTTAGCTCCAGCAGAAGCCGAGTGTAAACGTCTGTTTGTTTGTTTGTTTGTTTGTTTGTGTGTGTGTGTGTGTGTGTGTGTGTGTGTGTGTGTGTGTGTGTGTGTGTGTGTGTGTGTGTGTGTGTGTGTGTGTGTGTGTGTGTGTGTGTGTGTGTATGTGATATCTGCTCAGTGGTAACAATGCTATCATTGTGTCTCTTTATCAATCTTGCATATTTGCCAGGATTCTCATTTATCAACCAGCTTGATCCTCTTTGATAACTTAATCCCTTCACAATATCTGCTTATCTTCCATCAGTGAAGAGTATCTTCACCACTATCTAATGTGATAGTCTATTTCTTTCGTTTGTGAGAATATTCAAATGCTTTTGCTTTCCCATGTTTGAGGATGTTAGCTTCCATTTAGCTTGTTAGCTTTATTTCACACAAATGGCTTTTTAGGTGCCATTTGATTAAAACACTTAAATAGAATCTTAATTGAACAATATGACAGAGGAGTTTTATTTCATATGAATTTTGTTGATAAAATTCATTTAGTAGTATTAATTTCTCTGCATTGCAAACTGAAAATTTGTTACGCAAGTCAACATATAAGAAAATGGCAGCACTTATTCAGAGAATAAAGGGATATGCAGTTTCTGCCACTCACAGTAGTTCAGGGAGATCACAGGAAGAAGCTTGTCAGTTCCAAGTTACAATTTGCACTAAAAGTATATCTCAGAGATTTGCTCTAACACCATATCTGCCTAGTGCCTAGCTTTTCATCGAGACAGAGGGGATGTAAGGAGATAAGATTTTCTCTTCCTCTAATTCCCTTATTCACTTTGACTATATCTTAAAGTGGATTGTTAACTCTTTCTTACGCTTCAGAGTAAAAGAGAAAGTAGAGACGGTGAGCATTCTCAGAGTGACGCTTTCAACTGCTGCGGTACCACAGGTTCAGCTGCTGCTCTCCTGGGAATGCAACAACACTTTCATTTTCCAAATTTACTTCATGAAACATCGCAGCAATTATAACACAGGCTCTGCTTTGCTAGCTAACGATAAAAGACACAATGGTAAGCGTCGCAATTTGCATAAGAATAAGGAATGCAAAGTACTAAAACAGCTGCAGAGTTCCCGGTCAGTATTATTTGATAAAGCTTCCAATCATTGTCGGTACTAATTCCAAATGATTGTTCCAAATATAGGCCTCATATTGGGGCGTGTGATCGTTTGAGGTCCCAGCACCTCCCCTCCCTTTTTTCAAATTGGATTTTGAAAATTGAAGAGCAGACATAAAACTGCAGTTATGGCTAATCTCGCATGGCAGCGTGAGGCCTGGCTCGGGATCGTCCTGGTGAGGATATATATGAGCTAATCAAGCAGGCCTGTGCACGTGTGCACACATACCGGCTGATGAGGCATTATCAGTTCCTTGTGGGATCGTTTCTGTACAATGGTTCTCTTGTGTTCCAGCTCACCTCAACCGGAAATTTAATTAAAGGTAAAAATGAATGTGTATTTATAGGATTATTATGCTATGTTTAACTAATATCAAAAGTTTGGGTATGTAAGTATTTTTTTAGTCAAAAACATCTAGCTGCTGCATATATTAAATTGTAATTACATTATTTAAAATATAATGGTATTTACTATTTAATTTGAGTTACTTTATTTACATTTCTTTTTACAACAATTTTTGTTACTTTATTGGTGATATACACACTGTCACACTCTCAGTAAAAAAATGTTCAAAAATTTTACCTTTAGGGGTACAACAGCTTGCAAAATGACACCTTTGTACCTTCCTTAAGTATTCATAATATTACCATAAGAGTACATATTAATACCTTAGGGGTACATATTTCTACTCTGTACTAATATGCACCATTTGGGGGGGGGGGAATGTGTCCCTTTGAGGATACTGCCCCAGTGACAAGCTGTTGTACACTAAAGGTACAATTTTTACACTTTTTTTTCTGACAGTACTGGGACAGTGCCCATGAAAGGACAACTTCCACTGCATGGTGCGGCTAGGCTCAGTTTGCGTTTCCACTGCAGTTTAGTACCACTTTAGAGTAGGTGGAATTATAGACATGTCGATATGGTTGTGCCGCCTCTACTGCCGCGACTCCTGAGAAACTTTTTCATTCTGCGTCATCCCATCCGGCTGTCAACGAGAGGAATGTCTGTACTTCCTCAACAGACCACAAAACAGCCATTATTTTGATGTTTTAAAAAAAAGAGCTCATTTGAAACTGTTGCGTTCATTAAAAAAAAAAAGTTCAGTTTAGTTAGTGACGATTATCTCTGGCAAATCAGTGATCAGCAGGGTTTACATGTCACATTTTGGTAACGGTACAGAAAAGCGGCATTATATGCCACTAAATGTGCACATTAGAATAGAAATACTGTATATACCCATAAGGTACTACTGTGAATCTTGTAGAGGTAAAAACAAGAAAAGATACAAAGATGCCCCTTTACGTACTGATGCAGCAACAAGTTGTTGTACCCGTAAATGAAAATTTTTTTTTAGTTTTTTTTTTTTCTTGAGAATGCATTATATGAATTTATTTCAGTATATCGTCGTGACAAATAGTTATTTTGAAACACTGTCAAAACTAGTTGTTTTGCCAAATGTTGGTGTCATTTTCCTTCTCTTTCTCTACTTTTTGTAAGCTTTAATTAGCGCTAAAATTAATAAGTTCAGAGCTCATATCTGTTATTTTTGCAATACCAAGATAAATGTGAAAATGAAATGCAAATATGTTCTGGTTTATTTCTGGTGTTTTCTTTTTCAGTGCGTATTGTTTTTTGATCAGTGCATTGAGATGTGAGCAGAATGTTTTGTGTAATTACTGTGAGCAGAGAGACTGTTAAACTGCAGTCTCTTGCTCGGGCTGATTTATTCATGGAAAGAAGCCGTTTTCTTTGTGTGTTTACTAGTTACTACCAAGAGAATGCATATGATGTAGACAATTAAGCACCTAATTACGATTAGCCAAAGAGCAAAGCTTTTTTTCTCAGTTCATATCGTCTCTTATTTTGTTATAATAAATGACACAAGCAGAATGAACGAGTGCTTTGGCATTCACAGGGATCTGCTGAAGTTAATGCAGTCTGCTAAAGAAACTGAAGAAATGAACCCGTCTGGTTTGGGATTTTAGATGTTGTAGACAGTGTCAAAAAAAAGCAAATACCATTTATCTCTTAATTTTTTCCCCAGTCTCTATTCATAACAGACTAGTTCCTGTCACGTATGAAATAAGCACCTAATTTGCCCTTAGATACAGGTCTGTGTCACATCTGATTATGAATGCTTCTTTTGTATTGAAGCTACTAAACCTGTAAGTGATTTATTACTGAGATGCTTCTTTGCTAAAACATTTAAATGAATCTATTCAGCCCTTCAAGCATCTTTGAAATAAGTTTACTCATAAATACATTTTTGACATTTTTCCATGTCTTTCACAGAGCGTAGAGCATCCGTGTAATGAATGAAAGGCTCTCTAAGTAACCTCTCTCAGGTCAGCTGGAAAGTAGATAATAAAAAGCAGAGGAAAGGTAATTAGGAAAGTAAGTGGGTTAATGCGCTTTGGCTCTGAATTGCAGCGGTTAATGTTAATGAGAGGAGCCGGAGAGACTCTAAGATCCCTCATTGCGCAAATGAATGTCACCAAGTGCACAAAATGGCTGCTTCCGAATGGAAATGGAGTTCGCTTGTTTTCTTCCTACAGCTTGTTTGTTTCGGAATGGAATTGGGAAGGTGCCGAGCTCCATTTAGATTAATGCGGCTCACATGCTGGTGGCATCTGGAGCGGCTCTTCCTGTTTAAACAACCCAGAGTAGCTCCAGTCTGCACGTCCAATCAATCTCACTTATTCCCAATGATCTCTGTGGACAAAACGTGTCGACTTTTATATCTCTCTATGTCTCTTCTTTTAAAAACCTCAGTATTCACACGGCTCGCAGACCTCTGCTAGTTATATAAATGAATGTTGTGAAAGTCTGGGTGTTTGTGGACTACTGCTATCATTTTCGATCCTTTGAAAGCGTTTGAAGCGTCTCTCTCGGAGATGTGTGTTTGGAAAATAGACGTGAGTGTTCTTTTGTGCAGGTTGAAGACAGGACTTTTCAATGTCTGTTTACTGGGCAAGCATAAAGCTTGCCGGCGTGCGCCATGGTTCTCCCTGCAGAAGCTTGATGATATATTTATGGATTTTTCACACTTTTCCCTGGCCTTAATCAAAGTGTACGCATTGAACATGTCAAGGTTGTGTCAAACCTTTTCACCGCTGAGACACTGCCTTGTCAGAGAGGTTTTAGCTGATCCATAGCACTCTGGATGAGCCTAATGAGAGCCGATTCGTTAGCGCCAAGATGCTTGAGTAGCTCTTGAAGTTTTTATTTCAGGGAGAAATAGTCTAATGTAGCTGATACTACCGCTGTCAGTCGGCACTGAAGAATACAGTTATGGTAAGTGGATAGATTTATCCGTTTGTTAGTGTTTTTCTCTGTTCAGTCGACGGGAGCTACAGTTAGCAGGGAAGCCACATTTAGCTGCGGCATCGACTTCATAAAAGGTTGCACAGTGGGAAGCAGGTAGCCTGTCAACCTACCTTCTCGCCATGCACATCTCAAGAGCCAAAGTAATTGAGCTTCCCTAGATGTTTAGTTATTGTAAAGGACAAAGTAGTCAAGTGTGTCCAGCCAGTTACATATCCATCACCCGAAGCATTTTGTTTACTGAAAAGTTGAGTTCTTTTTGTTTTTTTTTTTTGTATTTTATTGGAGGTGTTTTTTTTTTTTTGTGTATGTTGTTTGTGTTGTGATTGTTTTTTTTTTTTGTATTGAGATGTGCTGTCAGCCTGGGTGCAATCCACATTTCCATTTGTACTTGTGTCTCTCTGCAGCTCTCTGGCACTGAGAAGGTACAGTGTTTTGAAATTAGAAATCAGCCTCTACAGAGCCGGACTAGAAACGGGGGAGGAAAAAATAAAGTGACAGTGAGAAAGACATATTGATGGGTTGATATAGTTAGCTTGACAGATGGTTCTACATGAATATGCCAGTGGAACAATGTTTAAAGAGCTTCAGAAAGGGGGAAGAGGAGGAGAGGAGCGACCGATGGATGGATGGATGGATGGATGGATGGATGGATGGATGGAAGCATGGATGGGGGGGGAGAGAGGCTGGTGGTGTATGGGAGAGGGAATTATGGGCAACTGGTTGTAAGACACTTTGATATTCACACGTTGAAGCACAAACACATAGCTTTGGGCGATTCATCAGCTGTCAGTGCCCAGCCGGCTGGTGTGCAGCTATCTAGGGCATAAAGGCCCTCGCTTTCCCTCTTTCTTTCTCTTCACTTAACATGCACAAAGCCAGGAGAGGAAAAAAAGTTCTTTGTTTTTCATCACTTAACATGCACAAAGCCAGGAGGGGGAAAAAAAACACTAATTTTCCAACATGTTGCCACATCATCACAGTAGGCACTTTCATGTTGTAAACCCAACACCTCCATAAAGTGGTGATTTGTAATTAGATCTTCTCCGCTAGCCAATAAGTGCTTTTTTGCAATCAGTATAATATATATTATTATTCACATGTAAATTTATTCTCATTCCTTAGCAAAGTTTTGAGTAAATAATCATTGATTAGTTTTAAATGCATTTAATGTCTTATCAGATTCCACACAACCTCCCTTAAAGTGGTGAATTTTTGAGATCAAAATAGGTCACCTATGAGATTTGAGTGATCAAAATAGGTCACCTATGAGATTTGAGTACCAAAAAAAGTATTTTTTTACTTATTTTATTATCAAAAAAATTCATTTTTTTTTGAGGTCTGAATGTGTTGAAGAAATCTGAAACATTTTGCATTAATACATTGCTGTTTCAAATATTTAATAATATTTGCATAGCACTTATGTGACAGCTTATATCTTATAAGCTTTTAAATGTTTTAATAATTTTGCATTGCATATATGTGAAGCTTATATTATACTTTGTGTGACCTCCTTCCTTTTGTCTGAATGGCTTCGTTGACGTCATTCTGTACGCTGTTTTTTGTCTGAATGGCTTCGTTGACGTCATTCTGTACGATGTTTGTTGGTATTTAGTGTTTGATTTTGCTGAGATATGCTTTTTTATTATTTTATTATTTTCTTTTTTTTTTAATTTGTCTTCAGTGTTCACTTTATTTTTTATGTGTTTTTTTTTGGTTTTTATTGCGTCTTTAGTTTAATAGAAATCCACAACCTTGCATCAACAGCATTATATCCTTGCATATCTTCAAATTTGTGTGAAGTCGTCACTCTCTCACAACATAATATAAAATAAGAAAAGGCCAGTGTCATGTGCAGGGCATGTGCTGTCACCGATACACATTCAGTGTCTTCAGTTATAGTCATGCTAGAAATGTTTTGGCCTTGAGAATCTGTTATTTGAGGAAGCTTTTTCTGTTCGGTGCTGAATAGGAAAGGACAAATAAATGCATCGCTTTCATCACCACTGTAATTGTCAATGATATAGCTGTACTGTATAAAGTTTCACTTTAGTATGTTTCACCTAAGTCTGTCCGCTGTAAAACGCCTCTGTGCTGGAGGGATATTCACACTCTCTAAAGGTGTTTGTGTGAAGGAACGACATGTTTCTGATCAGCCCCGGCTGGGGCAGTCAGCTTTTTCACATCCCCTCTGTTATGTCACAAACAAACATTGTGTGGGGGCGCCAGTTTCCTGTCACTCATTAGACATTAATGATTCGCAAATCCACTTGCCTTCAGGATACGTGTCTCATTCTCCTTGTCAGTTCAGCATCCCTGTAAAGCTCCTCAGCTTTTGCTGGAGAAACTGTGAGAGATCATTTTATCTTACACTTGATTGCCAGATAATTATCAGTTAATTATTCAGAGCCTTAAATTAATTTGCTAAAAATAGTGGCTGTGCCGCCTTGTCTCCACTGAAGACTGTTCCATTATTCCAGCGCGCTCTCCTCTCCCCAGACTTGACACGGGTCGGCAGTAGATGTATGACGGTGTACCGTAAATATGATTTTCATTTGTATCATGTCTGTTCTTAATCTAATCAGAGAGAGCCCGCACACAAGAAAATGTCCCTTTTCATAGCCAGCAGGGTGCATGCAGAACTCGATTCTTAAATTTGCTGATTATTACTCATTGGACCAGCTGTGAACATGAGCTTTTATAGATTGCTACAGACTGCCTTCATTCACAAGACACTGTATGTATTCGATGCAACATCTGTTCATGAGCTATTATGTTGTCGTCATCATGTTGTGCTGTTAAAATTTACATGGAGTGATCAAGAGAGCAGTTGATTTAGATTGAGTTATTTAGAGAGCAGGGTGATTGATGACAACTATTATTAATATATGTGGTTGTTTGTTGAAAATTATTATTATTTTTTTTTTAACTTTATTTTTTTTATTGAATTTTTTTTTTTTTTATATAGAGAGAGGGGTGTTTTTTGTGAAATATTATTATTATATGTGTATCTTTTTAAAAAACTATATGATTTGAATGATCAAATAAATGCGACATTGGTGATGATGAGAGACTGGATTAATGAAAAAAAAAAAAAAAATTCTAAAAAATTGTAATTATTGAAAAATCAAATCAGATTGGCCTGTGTGCATTTGCAGATAATTAGAATGGCCAAATATCAGTCATTTATTTGCCGGACTGATATGTCATGATTATGTAAGTAGTTCAAGGTCCACTTAGCTCTACACAGGTACTTCAGTAGATTTCTTTTTTTTTTAATGGACACTTCATTAAGCTGAAGTTCCTACGAACAAAGAAATGTGTTAGTGGTCTTTTAATGGAATTCGTTGGCTTAAGGAATCGAAATGTTCCTTCAGCTCTTCAGCTCTGGTGTGACCTGCTGTTAGGCTGAAGACTGGGAGGATGATAAGGATATTGAATGGAGCTGTTGCCTGTCACAGCACCCTGCTGCTTCAAGAGGAAGAGACTGATCAATACTTCACATACTCTCTCTCTCTCTCTCTCTCTCTCTCTCTCTCGCTCTCTCTCTCTCTCTCTCTCTCACTCTGGGTGTGTGCACATGTAACAATCTCACAGAGGCTGGCAAACATCCTGAGGATGAGTTGCCCAGCCTATCCAAATAGATGTTCATTTGAAAGTGTCGGAATTGATTTCCTTGGAATAAATAAATAGGCTCTCATTAAAGTAATAACGACCACAAGATAAGGAATGAAATGAAATAAAATAGAAAACAAAAAGGAGAAAGGTTCGCTTTGCAGCAAAAGTGCTCACCATCGATCCAATTTGTGCAGAGCTAAAAGCATTTGAGTGCTTAGACCAGCTATTTGTACAGAAGTTTTATATGTCCCAAAAAAAAAGAAGAAAAAAAAAAAAGAGAGAACCTCCAGTTCTGTTGACATTTAAAACACTTAGTCGTTTGGAGGCGTACTTCAAAGTCAGCTCAGCAGGGACTCCATCAGAACAATCCTACTAGTCTTGATTACAGGCATGCTCTGGAAATATATTAACCACCATCCTGAGTACCACTTTCATGCTCATTTGAACCACAGTCACTGATGGAAAGGTGAAATGGGGGGTATACCTTATTAGACTATTGCTTTTAACCAGCTAGGCAAGCTTGTGCTGCCATTAAGGTGCTTAAACCCACACATTTCTTCTTCTTCTGTCTTTTTCCCCTTCTGTCTCAGTGATTTACCTCACATTATTAGTATCTCTCTCTCTCTCTCAAAGCAGCCTGCTGTATGCCGATGTGGTTTTCAATTAAAATGAAGAAGCCTGCAATTGTTCTCATTTCAGTAGCTGTATGATAGCAATCGCTGAATCCAGTTGTCGTGTAATCACAGAGCAGTTTGTTAGCAGTGATAAACTTAATTAGTAGCAGGTGAAGGCATGCTGAGAGATACGCTGAGAGGAGGCACCTATAGCATGAGCAACATCTTGCCTGAGGGATGCTATCAGGTGCACGGTGTGCATGGCTGTAGGAGAGATTTCAGTCACACAGTCTGTAAAATAGCACCTTTTACAGATCTGGATTAGAAACGCATTTGTTCACCAAAGAAAGGGTTGTTTTAAATGGAAGTAATCAGTTGTATCCCTTTGTGAAGGATATTTCCAAATGGTTGTTAGTCAAGTATATGTACAGTGGACAAGAAAGTCATACACATTAATGTTAAGTTGTTGTTAAAGTTTTTGATATATTTTTTTTTTTTTTTTTTTTTTTTTTTTTTTATTCAGCATGCATGCATTGAAATGATCAAAATTAACATAAGACATTTATAATGTTATACCCCAAACTTTTAAATCATGGCATGCCCTTGTGATTCAGTAGCAGTTATTATTCTGAGTAAAATTTGAGCAAAATAAATAAAATGAGAATTTCTCAATACAGTCCTTGGGAGTATTATTGTAATTTGTTTGCTGTTGTACACCCAAGGACTAAAAATATTGCTTACATGTTCTCTTTTTTGTTTATTTTTACCAATTGCCAAATGGAGAAAAAGCAAGCAATTGAAATATATTTTCAAATGGGCAATATTTAATGCAGTGATTTAATTTTCATTTGCAGCTTAAGTTAATTTTATTTTAA
Organism: Cyprinus carpio; assembly: GCF_018340385.1. Taxonomy (NCBI): domain Eukaryota; kingdom Metazoa; phylum Chordata; class Actinopteri; order Cypriniformes; family Cyprinidae; genus Cyprinus; species Cyprinus carpio. The sequence continues at coordinate 18,762,903 of NC_056585.1, read as the reverse complement.
TTGTAATTTATGTTGTTATGGTATGATTTGAATGAATTCCTACATCCTCTCTTTAAGTGCTTTTCCTTTTTGTTCACCATTAAATGGAATTCGTCCTATTACATATATCATTTCTTTTCATTTGCTTATCCTTCAAAAGCTTATGTGGAGGCATTTTTATAATGTGACATGGCACCGATGTGAAAAACAGAGCATGTTGAACCCGTTGGAGAATGTGTGAGACGCAGCACATCTGTTGGTGTCAAGATCAGGTCTTCAGAGCCAACAGCACTGATATGAAAGATGACCTTGCTGAGGCACATTACATGTCCATATATGATGTTCTGTAGCACGCTGCTTTAGTCAGAATTAAGAACCCCATGTCCTGAAACTTCACACTTCCTCTGATGGCTTTGTTGTGTTAGTGTATCTAATCAACACATAGCCTGAAGGTTTCTATATGTGCTGAGTTACAGACGTGCTGTTAGTTCACCTGTAGGCATAGGATGCTGAAATCCATTTTTTTTAAACCCTCTATTTTCTTCTGGTTTTTACTTTGGCTTGCACCTCAACCTCGCTGTTTGCTTCATCCTGCAGTTTTGATGATTGTTTGGACAGCTCTCCACAAGCTCCACTTCACATGCATCTGGATACTGGTGCGAGAAGCATCCGAGACCAATCTCCCAGATCCATAAATATTTCATTTGCAGAGATGCAGAATAAATTGACAGTGAAATTGACTCTAAATCCTGTTTTTAATTTTTCAAATGAAATGGAAGAGAGGGCCTCTCCGTGCTGATGTGACAGGGAGCATGATGTGACAAGAGGTCCCGACCTAACCGGCGAGGCAAGGGGAGGAAGGAATTCACTTATCCGCTGCCTCGCCGTTACCATCGACACATCACATTCCGATTATTGCTGGGGGCCGATGCTTTAATTACTAGTCTGTGTGTGGAGGTGAAATTAGACCTTTAGCTCTGTAGGTTAATGTGGGAGTGTAGAACACACTCCCTGCAGGAGGAGACTTGCGCTGATGCAACACATCTGATCTGCATGCACAATTCACTCTCAGCTGTCAGCTCCACTCACTGATAAGAGAATTGAGAGAGTCTGAGTGCCAATGAAGGTGTGGATGTTAAAATACCTCATTTCCATTTGTTTAGTGTCTGTCTGTGTGTGCCCGCTGACGCATGTCTGCGGGCCTGTGTGAGCCCTCACTTGTAGGTGTGTATTGGCCACACAGAATACGTTAACATTCATTTTGGTTATAAATAAGTATTCTGGTTGTACAGTGCGAATGTACGACTGTGTCAGTGGTTTTCAGACTGAGGGGCTGCAACGGGGTCTGTAGAACATTAAAATATGTATTTTAAGCAATGCTTGACTTTTATGTGAAGGCATTAAGCTTCATAATGAAAGAAAGAAAAAGAAAGAATAAATAAAATAATAATTAAGCTTCATAATGAAAGAAAGAAAAAGAAAGAATAAATAAAATAATAGTTGTATATATTTTAGGAAGGGGATAAATAAATAAATAAGATCATAGTTACTTAATACGAGATCATCATATTTTCATATAGTCCTTTTGAGTTTGAAATCCCCTTTCCTATGTGATATTGCTTTTGTCAGATAAATCTAAAAAGCTACCCAGCACAACTCGAAATGCTTCTTAACATATCTGGCCATGAAGCAAATGCAACGGAAGCTTAGACAAGCAGTCGTCTGTCTACACCGTTGCGCAAAGGACTCTATTTCATTTCAATTTCAGAGAGAATAATCAATGTGCCTCCCTGTCTTGTGTACAATTCAGAATGAGTGAATCAGCAGAAATGTGTCCCATTCTTTTCCTTTCTGCTCAAATATTCCACAGCCACACAAAGTGAGTCATCAGAATCTCTATGCTCATCAGCTTCATTACTGCCTGAGCAATTACCTACTTTTCCCCTTTTAAAGAATTTGTTTCAGCCATGGCTGTTCTCATTACTGTTCAAATCACAGCATGCTAGGCTCGAGTTTCTGTCAATAATATAGCATTAATCAGTAGCGTGCTCTCCAAATTTTCCAGAGGTACCCTAACAGGGTCTGAGCGGAGTTTTTGATTGAGTTCAGATGCTTGATTGCTTGTACAGCTGCACAATACGGCATAATTACACGTGGAAGAGGCGGCAGAGATACTGTCTAAAAGTTGTGGTTGTGTTTCCAGCTTTTAAGAGCAGACAGGACTGTGGTGGTAGTGTGCTGGAAAGGCGTGTGGCGGAAAGCCTTTCGGTGGCATTCTGTTGATCCCCATCCAAGGTGTTGTGTTAATTACTTTGGATGCTGTCCAGAAACCCTCAAAGAATTTAGAGAACTGTGACATTCAATTGGGTACATTTCAAATCATTTTCATGGTTTACAGTGAACTCAACTTTTTTTTTTTCTCAAATATTTTCATGCTACAGATAAAACTCTTTTTCGGGTTCATGTGGAATGGGCTTCTATTATTTTTATTCATGTTTGCCTGAAGGGAAGTGTCATTATTTGGCACTCAGATTGTTTCCTGGAGATGAATGTTAATGAGGCGGCCCTTTATTTTTTACTGCATAATCTACTGAACACCTTGTCATTCAGTCAGGGAGGTACTGTTCATTTTCATTGTCACGAATGATGCAAGTACACAGTAAGTGCCATTCAATAATTTAAAGGGATAGTTAAAAAATGATAATTCTCTCAATGTTTATTTACCATATTTTGTTTGCTTCTGAACACAAAGCATATCATATGGCTAGTGTTGGACAAGTTACTCTAAAAAAAAAAAGTAAATAATTACTAGTTACTAATTACATCTTCAACAGTGTAATTAGTTGTCTTTACAAAGCATGCATTGTAAGGTTAGACTTTACATTTTGATGTTAAATGCACTATTGTATTGTATTGTATTGTATATTAATGTTCTGCAGTTAATACACTGTATTAAGTAGAACTGCATTAGAAGTAACTGTAATTAAATTAAAGAAAAAAATAAGAGTATTACCTTACTTTAATTTTCAAGGGAAGAGTAATTAAATTACAGCAACTAATTACTTAGTAACTAGTTACACCCAACATTGCATATGGCATATAACTTTATATATATATATATATATATATATATATATATATATATAATAATATATATATATATATATATATATATATATATGGCTTTTTTATTTTTTTTATTTTTATTAAGTAAACTATTCCTTAAATATGTGTAATGGTGCGCTCTGCTTTCAGTGGATCAATACATCTGGCAAACAGAGTCCCTCTCATACACTGCAGGGCCATTTTCTGTCTGTGCTATTTCCAAACAGTAACAACTGCCACATCACGATTAGAAATATCTTTTCATTCCTCCATTTCCCAACGGCAAGCCCTTAGTTGCCCATAGACCACCCAAAAAAAAAAAAAAGGTTGCTTTTCTGCCCCATTCTCCCTGGCCGAGTGCTCTAAAGCCATGAATGCGGTCCCTGTGGGCGGCCTGGCGAGAGTGCGGCCACCTTCCGCTCGGAGCCGAGGTGGGATGCATGTAGTTTGGCTGTGGGGCTTGAGGGGGTAAGTCAATCCACACTAAAAGCATAGTTGCTGCCTTTCAGCATAGAGCCAGGAGGCACATAGAAAAGCATTAAATAAACATTAATGGAAGTGGGTTATGGGAGATTTATTAAGGAGGCTTTTTGGCCTTGCCTAAGGGAGCCATGCACCATTTTATTCACTCATACAAGCACACAGGTAAACAAACAAGGTAATTTATGGCAGTCTTCAGAGGTGGTAGTGTTTGGAATTCACTTTCTGGCCATTTTTTAGAGTAAGACAATTGTTTTTCACACCGTCTCACAGAATTTTAAACATTTATCATATACTGAATGGATGATGTGCGGAATCTCTTCTTTGGGCTTCTTTGTTGGAATTTCACTAAAGTAGTTTTGTCAAGTAATGAGGTTAAAGGGACTTTTTACACAATTTTTTCTAACGCTGTCTTGTCAGAACATCTAGCAGAGACTGTTTATTTGTATGGAAAGCTAAAAAAGGAACATATTTCTATAAGAGAGGATTGCTATCCTTTCTGTATAGTGAAATATGGGATGTTGCTGGGGAAACTTGTGTTCGTTCTTGGCTTTGAGGATAGCTGGAGAGGGGGGAGGATAGAGAGACGGCGGTTGGTTTGTAGTGTTTTGTGTATAATGTTTTATCCAGGAACTTCTCTCTGAAGCAGAGGTGACACGGGTGACAAAGAAGCGTGAAGAGTGTACTTTGAAAGTTCTTACAGAGGTAACGAAAAAGAGAGAGAGATTGAGGCAAAGAAAAAGTGAGAGAAGGAGTTGAAGGAATTGCTTTTGGAGGAGAAGCTGGGACTGATATTGGACCGTGCGTGTCAGCCGTTGTCAATGTGACAAATCTTTGATGTGGAAATAATAGCCGGTGAGGGCTTGGCCAAGTCCAGTGGAACTACGTATGACTGTGATGAGCTGTTGTCAAACACACCCACATATACTCGAACACTTTCTCTCAGGTACAGGCAGTATTTTTGGCATTGTATCCAATCGAGACCAAACCTCAAAGCTCTGTTGCTTTGATTTTGCTATATCCACATTCCTCGTCTTAAGCAGAGCATGCTCAAATACAAGATATTAAAGTATGTGGGGTTGAAAATGTTGCACAACCTGTTGAGGATTTTTGCTTCATTTTTCGGCTTAAAAGAAACAGGAAGTCATTTTGCACTTGTCAAAAGAGCTCATAAAACTCAGCCCCAAGGACAAAGATGTACACACATTCAGACACTATTGCAGGTATTCAGACTCAAACACTGTTTCTGTTCAGGCTCTTGGGGCTCCCGCAGTGACTGGCTGGGATTGTGAGAATACAGTATAGTTTCTATAACCCATAGCAATATAAAAGAGTGTACACTAACCCTTATATTTTTCTCATGGTCTATTTATTTTACTCTTTATTTTTTACCACACCATTCCAGGCACATACTGCACATAGAAATGTAAAGGCTGTTTTCAATTGCTGGATGGATGGAATGATAAAATGGGTTAAAGAGGTGATTGAATGATAATTACATCAACAGTCAATGAAATGTACATGTTTTTTTTTGTTGTTGTTGTTTTTTCTAATTGTGTTTTAACTTTGCTATGAAAATTTCATCCATTTTGAAATTGGTGTTGAATTAAACTTTATAACTTTTTAAGGAAAATATTGAGAAGATTTAATTTAGGCTAACATCTCATTGTGCAAATAAGGTTTCATTTTCAAATCTACAATTTCTGTTAAACACCCTAATATTTTGTATTAAAATTTTTAAATGCATGTTGAACAAGAAGTCAACCTTTGTTTATCACACTTGTTGAAACCTCCATAATTTAGCTCTTTTCAAGCTGAAATGTTTTTGTGCCTCTAATGTCACCAAATGGATTTGTAATAATAAATAATAATAATTTTCATGCAGGTTTCCTAAACACTCTGCCCATCTGCTTTCAGTTGTACAAACAGATAGTCTAATAGTGTTTCTGTCTCGGCATGGTTGTCAAACTCGAATAAACAGAACAATATTTTGACAGCATCGCAGAGCCACAGTACTTACAATATAAGCTACAACTGGCATTGTCGACTCTGCGTATTAAACTGGGATAAGAGAAAGTATTATAACACTGACAAATGACACACTTCAGCTTTAATGATCAGGCAGATCCCTCCCTCTCAATTCAATTTTCAACAGAAAACGAGTTTGATGGTTCCATTCAACCTGTTGCAAACAGACGTTCTTGGGACAGATTCGCATCCAGTAATGGCTGTTAAATCATCACTCTCAATTCAATTTTCAACAGAAAATTCACAGTATCCTCCAGAGTTTAGATAAGTCCATACATACCTTTTTCATTTCTGTGCGTTCTGTAAGTGTTATTTGACGCACCCACCGCTAGCCTAGCTTAGCACAAAGACTGGATGTGAATGGGATAATGCTAGCATAGTAATCCCAATAAGTGACAAAATAATGCAAACATTTTCCTATTTACATGTTGTGATCTGTATAGTCACAGCGTGTACAAATAACAAGGCTATATGAGACAGAGACCATTTTTAATCGTATAAATACTGGGAACTATATTCTCACTAGGCGTAGGAGCACAGCTTACGTTACTTGGGCGGAGTGGCTACTTGGGCGGAGTGATTAGCGCAGCACACGAGACGCGCCGTGGTGAGGAGCAGAGAGTTCGCTCAGAGTTGGAGTAATAGAGTCAGCAATTACTAGATAGTACATTTATAGTGTACAGTCATGGGTGTTCGCTGTATTGTAAAGAGCTGCGACAATAAACAGGGGAGACAAGGTAATACTATGATGTTTCATAGAATTCCAACCAAAAACGCTGACCTGATGAATCGATGGCTACTTGTTCTGGGTATAGTTCCAAACACGACCTGTAAAACACCATCAAGAAGTATTTCGATTGCTCTGAACATTTTACTGTAGACGACTATTTTGAAAAAATGCAAGTTGCCACACGGACCATGAAACGTGTGATAAAGGATACAACCATCCCATCGATAATAAAGACAGGAGAAAAATTGGATCACCTGTTGCTGCGGTAAGTGTTCCGTTATGTTTTGAGATGACTACCATTAGCCATACTGTAACAGTGCCATGCTAATGTAATATAACCTTAGTAGTGACACTATTACGTGAATAGGGGCTCCGTGTATCCCCTTTATTGTTATTATTGTGTTGTCGTGAAACACACTGTATCGCTCAATAACACAATGAGCGGCGCTAAATGTAACTCTCAGGACTAATACATTCAACATGCTAATGAATTGGAGGGGGATGGGCAGTTTTCTTTTTGGAGAAAATGTTTGTGAAATAGTAGGCTAACGTTACTGTCTGTGGGTTCATTGTGCAAAAACTATTTGCCTTTTGCTATTACTTTCCCCATATTCTTGGCTATTGTAATGCAATTATCTAACATTACTGTATTATATGCTGTTGAATATATTTGGTCAGCTGTAATAAATTGCATTTCAAATATATCAATTCCTGTAATAATTCTTTATAACATTTTCTGGGATAATTATTAATCAGGATGAGATGAGTGTTCTACAGCACTTTGTAACTCCTCGTCTGTGTATCCTGGCTCAAAACTATATGGTTCTGGATCTTGGTTTGATACACAGTAAAATTACTCTGAGTCTGACAATTCCTCAAAGTCAGCCATGATCACGAGTCACGGAGTCAACTAGTTAGTCACGTTTGTTTTGTTTACGGAACCATCAACAGGGCGTCTCGTGTGCTGCGCTAATCACTCCGCCCAAGTAACGTAAGCTGTGCTCCTACGCCTAGTGAGAATATAGTTCCCAGTATTTATACGATTAAAAATTGTCTCTGTCTCATATAGCCTTGTTATTTGTACACGCTGTGACTATACAGATCTAAACATGTAAATAGGAAAATTTTTGTATTATTTTGTCACTTATTGGGATTGCTATGCTAGCATTATCCATTCACATCCAGTCTTTGTGCTAAGCTAGGCTAGCGGTCGGTGCGTCAAATAACACTTACAGAACGCACAGAAATGAAAAAAGGTATGTATGGACTTATCTAACTCTCTGGGGGATACTGTGAATAAGCTAAAGTCCCAAAAAGTCGGAGTGTTCCTCTTGGGACAGATTCGCATCCAGTAATGGCTGATAATAATAGCTTGAATAAAATGCCAGACATGGATTTGATATAACCACTCTATTCCTTCAAAAGGCCAAACTCTGGCCATCAGCACCACTTTGAATCCAGGAAACACAATCGCCTGGAAATGGGACTTGAATACGTGCAGCTAAATTACAAACTACATATGGCATGTGGCTTTATTAGCATGCGGCAAAAAGAAAGTGAGGCTCTATTGACGCATGCTACCTGTTTGTTTGCATGTGTGTGTGCAGTTTACAAGGCTGAGTATGGGCCACGTGTGCCTCGTGAGCTGCAAGATAGCACATGCCCGACAGAAGCTGTCAATAGCCATTCAGTGAAAGAACCTGCTTTCATCTGCTCTTTAAATTACAGAGCGCATCTCTCACAGGGGTTCGGCGTACCACTCTTGCTGGGAGAAACAATGCAACAATGACTGCAATCAGCTATTCCCTCCAGCATCTGTGTTAGTCCCTCAGACTATGAAACACTCCTCTATCACTCCTGCCCCGGCGCTAATAGCTCAGTGCGCCAATGACTCCAAACTCAGACAGAGAGGTTATTGAATGCCTCTATTTGTCTCGCTTGACCTCTGCAGAGAAGCAGTGGTTTTTCTCAATTTTCCGTAGGTGACCTCTTTGTTAAAGGAAGGATTTGGAGGGCAGCTAGTTTCTTTGTTTGCCGTTGTTTATCCATTACTGTACAAGCCCTTGTGTTTTAACATAGCTACATCAATGCACCTCTTATCCTTCCTTAACCATATCCTTCCCACGGCTTCTCCAAGCATTCGCGAGAGCAGTATGAGAAGCTCTCCACCATGCACAAGAATATGCAGAAGCTGTACGAGAGCCTAGGGAGCTACTTCGCCTTCGACCCCCACACCGTCAGCATCGAGGACTTCTTCGGAGACCTGGCTAACTTCCGCAGCCTCTTCATGGTGAGTATGGCAGCAATGTCACCTGTTTATCCTCAGAAGAGTGCTTTTTGTCTTCTGCTCTTTGCACTCCTCGAGGTTGAAGAGAGTCGGATATTTTCTGTTCTTTCTCTAATGTGTATAAATCTGACTTTCGAAAAGAGTCTTCGAGAGCAGGTGCAGATAATATTCTAGTTAATATTTCCAATGCTTTTTCCACAGCTAGACGGAACAGGTCAGGGTTGCTGGATAGCAGTATGATTAAGTTTAGGATTGCTTTGGCAGCTTCTATCACTTGGAATATGAGAGCACAATTATCTTTCTAACTTCCCCACTTTCTGTTCTATATACAGTATATATACACCGTTTTTATCAGTACATAGTTTTAAGAGCTCTAAACTAAAGCTGCTGGCCTTGTCTTAAGTGCATGTGGTGATTTAGCTTATATTTTATCACATTTGATAAAGACGTTTTCCTCACGGGGTGAGGAGATGGAAGGACGGGCTTATTGGGCAGATTAAAGCATACATAAACTGTGCTGAGAATGGAATGTATAATGTATTACCAAACGTGTGGCTCCTATGCAGATAAAAGAGTCTCGGAAGCTTCTTATCCATTCAGAGTTTCATTAGCTTCTGTATTTGGCGGATATCAAGGCAACGCCTCCTCCATGTCACCAAAAATATAAAACCTGCTTGGGGTTTAGGCAGGTAGGACTAGGTTATTGCTGATAGGATGGGATTTATCCAGACTGAGTGTGAAACCAAAAGAGGCGTTTCAAGTACATCTCACTGTACAAAGAAGATATGAGATTCTCTGCTAATTGATATTTTTGAAGGTACTTAGAGTCTGACTTGTATTTGCTTCTTATAATCTATATGGGTCTTAGGGATTATACAAACTTTAACTTTATGAAAACTTTTATGCAGAATATTAATAAGCTTTACAGAAAATGAGTCTTGAAATTGTGGGTGTAAAATTATTTGTTTATTTTCATTTGTTATTTAATCATATTTTTCCAAACAAATTCTAACATTTTAAAAAGAGTGTTTTAGAACAGGTTTTAAAACTTGTATGTAAAATATTTATTTTAATATACATCTTTTATAATACTTCACTATTGATCTTTTATAATCATTAAAATTATAGCTATTCATTTTTGAATAATAATTTAAATTAGGTCATTTGCATGTACAATAAAAAATTATATAGAAACAGTTTTCACTCAGAAAGTACTAGTAAATTTCACAAACAATTCCAAAGAAACATCAAGCAACAAGAAGTAAAAAAGCTGTATAATTTTCTCATGAAACCATTACAAAAAAACATTTTTATGAAGTTTCTTAATATTTTGCACAAATGTTTTGATAAAATTTCACAACATTTTCTATGTACCCTGCACAAGAAAGCACAACAAACTTTAGTTTACTGCACATGATGAAACCTTCATGCTAAGCAATTCTACTGAATGGAGAACATTACATTAACTCCATTTGCAGTACAGTTCAAAGATCATTTACGCTTTGAGTTTTTAGCTTCGCTGTGCTTAAGGGCACCCTGGGATTGGGGTAATTTTGATTTGTAAATGGAACCTTAATATGGGCTTGAGTAGGAGGGCTGAACGCCTCCACACAAACCAGCCTCTGAAGATTGTTTTTACACATATATTTAAGTGTTTCCTCATTTCTCCTGCTTCTGCCTATATTTCATCTCCCCTCCAGCAAAAAAAAAAAAAAGGGATAACATGGTGTCCAGAAGGTATGCTCAAAGTCTTCAAAACCCATTGCAGTGAATGGCAAGGTCTCCTTTTCTGTGGTTTCTCTCTCACCCCTTTCTCACAAGCATATCTAAAAACTAACTTTCATTCACCTTGATCAAATCCTAGCAACACACATGACACGGCGCTCCCTCCAGGATGCAGCATTGAACGAATGTAAAAGGGGCATCTATGAAAATAAATTATTCTCTCAAGCGAATAGCTCATTATGAATAAGTTATCACTGATTTAGACTTGAATGCTGGGAAGAGCAGAGCTGGTGGAGGACACAAACATAGCTGGATGTCCAGTGGCACCGGGAACATTCCCTTTGTGGCACTTTACTCCTCCTTTTTTTTTTTTTTTTGTTTTTTTTTTGTTTTTTTATGTAAAAGATCCAGAAGGCCAACCAAGCTTATAATGCATTAGTAAGAGGGCTCTTGTGATGCTTGCTGGGAATGTTATTTTGTGTCATAACCAGACATAATGTGATTAACTGACAAGCAGTAAAAGTTGTTGGCTGTAACTGGCCAAGACAGAACATGATGTTGGTTGCTTGCTTTTGCCGTGAAGGCCCGCCCACTGTGAAATCCCATTGGTCCAAAAGCCTCACATACGCCTAGATACAGTAAATGAATTGTCGCATCATGTTTGATTAGGACATGATGGTAGCCACACATTTGCAAATGTACTTTGTGACTCTTTGGGAAAGGGAAAGTTTATTTAAAGAAATTTATATTCATGATAGAGCCCCCCACATAGTATATGTTTTACAATTGGTTTTTTATGCATAGTATTTTTTTTATAAATATTTGTTTTATGAAATTTTATACATTGCTGTATGTTAAATTGCACATAGTATATGTTCCACTGGTAGGACAAAAAAAGCCCCGCCTGCCAGTTCTCATGAAGCATGCACACTCAGATAAGAGAATCCATTAGCTGTATTTCTTTTCAGGGTCAATAGAAATGAAGTTAGATTTCAGCACATGAAGTTTGTTTCACATCGTCCCATCAATTTATCCAGTACTCTGCCAGATTTGAACTAGAGAGAGAGAAACTCCCACTGCGTCGACGTCTTCTGTATGTAATCCTGACTAGCGGCTGTGGATGAATATCAGTATATTAATGCCTTATCAGAGCTCAGCAGATGGTGATGAACTAACAGTCTCACTTGTTAATTGAGTGAGCCACTGATTACACCAATAAAGTCAGCAGAGGTTGAGCCACGGTGATGGTGCATGACAAGCGTGACTCAGCTAATCAATAGAGCGCATGTGTGTGCATTAGTGAGCGTGCATATCTGTCTGAATACGTCCTGCATGCACAAAACAGTTATTGAGGGCCATTGGCTTTATCTATTATGACGGCTCTGGGAATAATGATAATGATGATGCAAGTAATAGAAATTGCGATGTAGTGTGATGTCATCACTGCTGCTTTTTCATTTCAATCGCACAGCGACTGAGTGATCGCAATTAAACCCAGCGGAGTGTCCCTTCATATTAGTCTAATATTTGAGTCAACACACACAACATCAGCCACTTTTCACTCTTGGCAATTTTGTAGGCCTCTCACAGCCTGTTGAAAATGAATGGGGGATGTGATCCAATAAATAAATAAATAACTCAAATATCATCAAATGTGGTTCAGTTAGTGTAGATTTTGTGTTGGCCAAATAGGCCCATCTGTGGTGTGGATTTTTGTCTTTCTTTTTTTTTTTTTTTTTCTTTGAGGAAGCCAAGTTTTTATTTTTTTTTTGGTCAATACATATACGATGGTTCCAACCTAAAAAGAAAACTGAATATGAATTATAGAGGCCCTGGCTGTGGGATGAGCCACCCTTTTTGTCCACGTGCGTAAGACGAGGCTATTCAGAAATTCTGTTCAGAGGCTGGGCAAACAGAAGAGACTACAAAGCCACCTCCACAATGCAGGATTGCAGCAAGAGCGTGCTTCCTTAGTGTCACTCTATTGCACATGTACCCAGCGAATATATTTACAAAGACATCTAGTCCTCAGTGGCTGTCTGGAAGGACACCATCCTATCCTGTGCTTGCCAGCATGCATAAACTCACCCGTGGTAGATGGAGTCCATATTGGCAAATTCAATTCCGCAGCAATCCCTCTCCTAGAGTAGAGCAAACACTACTGAGGACAGCAGCCCGCCGAGCATCGCCTCACCAATCTAGAGATTTCACGACAGTGTTTTTACACGAAATGTGCTTTTCCCAGGTGGTTGTGTCATGTTGGTGATTCATCCAACTGAAAATTTGATCAAATTCCTCCCACAATTTCTTCACTCAAGATGGATGTATTTATAAATTGTTAATATTTTGTGTGTCTGATCTTATTAATACAAATCAAAATGAAAATGCATGCAATGCATTAGTTTACTCACCTTCATGTTGTTCCAAACCTGTATGAGTTTATTTCTTTTGCAGAACACAAAAGGACTCTTTTTGTATGGAGATATTTTTTATTATATTTTTTGGTCATATAAGTTTGAAAAGACATGAGTGTGAATAAATGAAGTTTTTACAACACCGTCCTTTTAAGGACGGACAGATTGAGTGCTATCTCTCTCATTTTTAAATAACCCACCCTGAGTACTCTAATTAACCAAAAGAGTTTTAAGGAAGACTTTTCCCCTGTAATCAGCTTTCTTAATGACTTTGGATTATTTAGTGTGCAAACACAATTATCCGGCCTAATTTGCCTTAACATATTGATTGGTGGCCATCACTGACAACCACAGGACTTCCTGCGGATTTCAATCCTTCCTGTTTACTTCGATCATTTATGTTTTTTTAAACTAACCTTTACCTTTCGTTTGCATAGAGCATATCTGCAGCCGTGAGATATCAGCTTTCCCTGGCAGGCAGGAACGATGGGGATGCGATTTGATTTTGCAACAGTCAGAGGCACTGTGACCACGAGAAACAAATTTGCATGAGACCGTGCGGCTCGGATGAATGCTCTTCAGGGCCATTCGTGAGCAAGAACACGATCATGGTCTAAATTGTGCATTTGATTCTGTTAAGCAAATGTACGTGCTGCATGTAGAAACAGCAAATTGCACACATCCCACCATCGTTCTTGCTTTATGCTAATGCAATTCTGTCCTTTGTAGTCAATAGTGCCGACGTTTTGTGCCATGAGAATGATATTCAAAAGCACTCCCTCTGGGTGTTGTTTATCTCATGTAAAGCTTCCTAATACCTAAAACAAAATTAAGAAAATTGATAAAATCATAAATACTGCCCCAGGCTAATTGGGATCAGGAAAAGGGTTGAAAACATGTTTGTTGCCATGGTAATTAGGGTTTTTGCATGTTTGATGAGAGTGAGATAATTATGTTGTGTAATCGTGTTTGCAGTCAGAATTGTTTGTTTGTTTGTTTGTTTGTTTGTTTCTAAAAACTTTTGCCAGCAGGAATTATTTTTGTCGCTATGAATAAATGATTTTTCAATTAAGGATCTGACGCTTGACGATGAGTTTGATGCTATCTCCAATTACAAGACTGAGATTGAACTGTCAGTTTTGGAGACCCATAATCCAGTGGCTTCATAATGCTCTATTTGAAAATGCGAAATCACAATAACAGGAAGAATTGTTTATGCTAATGTTTGTTGTCACTCTGTGTCATGAATAGATGAATATAGAATTCCTTTTCGCACTCTTTGAAGGACAGCCATATGCGTGCTGACTCAATTACTTTTTATTAGAACAAGTATTGTGTTTATTCATTGCTGACTTATAGTTTTGCAGCAAAATGCAAATTTGGAACAGGTGCATCTCTCTCTCTCTCATGTTCATCCTTGTCCTTGTCGTTTCAAAAAATGGGTTCCTCTTCTCAGGCATGACGGCAGATCAGCTATTGACCACCATGATTAGCTGTACTTTTCTCCTCCCACACTGTACCCATGATCCTTGTGTCTCAGCACCAAACACAACACGCACGTCGGAAACCCTAAGGGAGTCTGAAAGGGCCAGACTGTCAACACTTATTATATCATACCAAGAAAGAACAAGAAACACACACATATAAGCATACACGAAACACTCATTCCTGCCTTTAAGGCAAGGCCTGTCAGGTTAGTGGTGCAGGCCTGGGGTGAAGAGACCTTTGCTGTGCTGGAAAGGTTATGTAGAAGTGGCTTATTCTATCTTCTCTGCTGTGTCTCTGTGCCCTCTGAGCGTCTCTGTCCAGATATCTCGTCGTCTTCATACCGCCTGACACCTCTGTGGCATTTACAGAAGAGGAAAGGAGGAGGATGATATCTCTGCGTCTCTGTATGCAGGCCTCTCTCCCTCTCGCTGGGGCCCAGCCAGCATTGCCGCCACCACCACATCCTGGCATTCAGTCGCTGGAAATATCCAGGATGGACGCTGTGTTATCTGCTTCCACATTAATGCGTATGGCGATTGTAGCTCAGTGGGGACAGCAGCAGTATCAGGAGGCATCTTGATGTTCAATTAGACAATGTCTGTCTGCTTCCTCTTCTCAACACTCATTGTTTTTTTTTTTTTTTTCACACTTTAAGCAGAAAAGCTCCAACTGTGTGCCTTTAGCCTCTAAGCAGGCCCAAATGAAATCTTTGAACTAACTTAAAATTTCCATGCAGATTTTGAAATTTAGGAAGGTATTTAAAGTTCTGTGTAGGTATATACAGAATGTGTGCGTTCGGGGTGGGTGGGTGGTTGGGTGGGGGGTCTGTACCAAGATATAAGCCAAATCTAGGAAATCATCGCAAAACATAATTTAGGGGATAAGAAAGAAAGAAAGAAAGAAAGAAAGAAAGAAAGAGAAAGAAAGAGAAAGAAAGGGAAATTTTATGTATGTATTTATTTATTTATTTTTTCCCTTAATTTATACCCATTCTGACAGTTTTCTGTTAGAGGTTGTAATATTTATGACAAGCTGTATAGAAAAATAATAGAAGTCTATTGCATGCCCCCATTTAGATAATATTTGTGCCAAAATGTTTGTTTGTTCGTTCGTTTATTCATTAATTCATTCATTCATTCATTGTTTTATATAATTTTATATTAATTTAAAATAAAATTAGAGCTTTGCGGGCATCCTCCAATAAATGTTGTAGTAGTTGTTCATTCATTCAGTCATTCATTCATTCTTCAAACTAAGCATTCAAAATTACATCATACATGTTTTATACGCTCTTTAAAAAATAACAAATAAATAAAATTAATGACAGCTTGGACAAGTTTACCCAAGATATTTTCTTACCTCAGGTAGCGAGGTCATGTTAACCCAAGTAATGGGATTTGAAGACATGTTTGGTTTTTTATTTGTTTGTTTGTTTAATAAGTTAATTATTTTCTGTGCTGAAACAATTTAGCAAATGTTTTCCCCTAAAATGTATAATTTTTTTGTTTTGGGTGCTGAAATCTTATCTGAATATGTTTGTGTTGGGTGATGTAATTCACTGTTAGTCTATCACTCCACATTATAGTGCTGTCTATAGGGTTTCTTCAGTGATAGAATTGTGCTGGAATTTTCTTTCTTTTCCCCTCTTCCACAGTCTTCTCATTTGCCGTCTAATTTCATTGTCTCTCTCTCTCTTTCTGACACTTAAGATGCTGTGCGGGAGAATCACAAGAAGAGGGAGATGGAGGAGAAGATCAAGAGAGCCAAGCTGGCAAAGGAGAAAGCTGAGCGAGAGAAACTAGAGAGACAGCAGAAGAAGAAACAGCTGATTGACATGAACAAAGGTACGGCGCTACTGCCCCGCCGGGGCCCGACTGCAGCCCTGATCACGATTTCACACGGTGCTAAGCACTGCAGGGGTGGTGATGGTGATGGAGGGACAGGGCCACACTTCCTCTGTGAAAAATCACACTTTTCGCCACCTATTCGTTCGCACTAAATGTACAGGCAGATTAGATGGGCTGAGAGTGTTTTAATGAAAAGTCTCTATTTAGTAACTGTCACAGTTTAAGAAAACAGTGACAGGAATATGAAGACATCTCTCAAGTAAATGTTGACGACAATGATGGTAATTACAATGCCAAACACACCAGTGTGAAATCCAGCCAGAACCAGAGGGATTTCAGCAGTGATAAATATTACAGCTGTTATGAGAAAATAGAAAATAAATTTATTACGTGTATGCAGAGCATAAAACTAACATTTTGTCACACCTGTTAATGGTGGGCTATTTTAGTTACCGGCCATAAAACTGTTCATTATTTTGTTTAAAATACTGGCAGAATAAATGATCATTATTATTATTATTTAATAAAATTATTCAAATTTAACAAATCAATTAATATCAGTCCAATTCTGATCAGTCAAAAACTGTAAAGTATTTCATATTTTTATTATTATTATTATTATTATTATTATTATTACAACAGCTGTACAATTACAGTGCTAATATTTATAGTTGTTTTTATCGGTCATATGACATACTTAAAATTAATTAAAAAAAGTTACCAGGAGACTGGTGAAAAACACTTTCATATTCTCACCACCCCTGCTTTTTACTTGCATTAGGCGTTAATTTTAGGCCCTGTATGTGTTTTATTAGCTGGAGCATTTGTGCCATTGCTACATGAAGGTGTAGAGCAAATCGGCAGCAGTATAAGGCTGCAGTGCAGGGGTTTTGGGATGTGTTTCTGAGGTGTCATTTAAAGATAAGATTTTGGTGTTATGTGATTTTGTAGAGCAGACAGATAATGGATTGGCAGATTGCCTTTGGCCTAGTAAATGGAGTTGAGAGATAACTATTAAGTTTTTGCAAGCTTGCTCAGTTTATTTCTAAGATGAAAAGAGGCCATGTCGACATTAGCTTAATTCAGTTTAGATTACAGCGAAAACAGGTTGGAATTGAAAAACAAATTGTCCTCCATGCACCATATTTCAGTATCTATGTGCATATCAGCCCTGTAAATTATGTGTTTTGAAACTAAATGTGTGGTTCAGTTTAAAAAAGAAAAAAAAAATTGTCAAAAAATCTCAATGCAGCTTGCAAATTCAGGGCAAATTCTTGCCATGAGAGATACGATGTACTCACTGCACTGCACTATTCTAATCCTTACAATGAGACAGAAATTCCTGCCTCTGGCCAAAAGCCTTTTTCACAAGCTCCAACTTAAAATGTCACATTGAGCCCAGCGTTTTACTGTGGCCTTACATTTGAGAAAATGACATGTAGAACTTCGACTCTGTGTGCTTCCGCAGGATGACTGAAGCATGCTAGTTTCCTAAGAAGTGACCGCATTGAATGTTGAGCTCGTAATAATGCGGATGGAAAGAGAGTGGATAACAAACCCTCTAGTGCAGTCAAGAATACCTTATCTTTAGTTAGCTCTTTCCCTGCTTTATATCTCTTTGTAAGAGTTTTTTATTTTAATTTTTTTATTGATCTGTTGATTTAAAGAGAAAGAATGTCAGTGAGTTCCGTTGTGTGAGATTCGACTCCGCAGACATTCAGATCCATTATATAACAGATCAGCCTTTTTTTTTACATTAAAATATGAATATTTAACTATACTTCTGTATACTAATGTTATTGAAAGAAGTCTTTCATAGGTCAAAAATGCAGTAAAACAGTAATATTGTGAAATATTAATACAATCTAACATAACTGTTTTCCATATATATATATATGTACATATATTTTATTCACATGATCCTTCAGTAATCATTTTAAAATGTGGATTGGGTTCTTAGGAAAATGTTGCAGACTGCCTAATATTTTAAATCTAAACCATTTTTTTCTTGTTCTTAGTATTCTTTGATTAATAGAAATTGCAAAAGGACAGCATTTATTAAAAATACATATTTTCTGTAACAATGTAAACACATTTACCACCACTTTTTCTGAATAATAATAAATAAAAGCATTGCATAAAATCTGAATGACCCCAAACTTTTGGACAGTATGACTATATAACTTTCATACAGTGTGTGTGTGTGTGTGTGTATGTAATATGAATGACCCCAAACTTTTGTGTGTGTGTGTGTGTGTGTAAATCTGAATGACCCCAAACTTTTGGACAGTATGACTATATAACTTTCATACTGTGTGTGTGTGTGTTTTTGTGTTTGACTTGAATACAGATCTCACCTGCTGTTTTCGATTACCTACAGAAGGATATTAGAAAGTGCAGTTCTTTCAAATTAGTTACTTTTTTTTTTAGTAAACATTTTTCTTTCCACAAGGTAAAAATAATATGATTGTTTTTTTTTTTTTTTTTTTTTTGTTTTTTTTTTTTTTATCAAATTAATATGAAACTATAATGATTGTTTGGGTATGAGCGGTTTAAAAATGCATTTCTGCTTTAGAAACATTAATTAACCCAATAACTCTGTAATCAAACACCATTCAGCAGATCGGTTAGGTTTCTTAACAGAAAATAAAATTGTTCTTAGTGTTTTCTTAGGAACGAGTGAGCTAAAGTGCATATATACGTATTTTAAAATTAGGGCTGTACTATTGTGTTGCTCATTTTCTCCATATATATCCTCTCTTTTTGGCACACAACTCTCTTTCATTAGAACCAGTGTCTAACCCTTTGATTAATTATAGTTTTTAAGGCCTTTTCAAAGGACTATTTCTGTAAAGAGATTTTTGAAGTCATTTTGCAAATTGATATCTAATGCCCTTCACATGCGCATGATTAACAATGAGATGCATATTTAATGAGGGTTTAATTCATTTAGGGTTAAGAGGATGTGTTTGACGGGACTGTAGAGCTGCGCAAATGAATATCTGTACCATTTTCATTTTTAAAAGTATTTTTAAAGTCACACAGACAGTGTCTGGAAATGTGTCCTTGCAAGGTTTCACGAGCAATTTTGAGTGCTATGTGATTGATGTGTATGGCAAGTGGGGCGAAATCTGTTTTTCTTGTAAAGTATTAGAAATCCTAATATGGGAAATTGCTGATGAAATCATTACCCGGCCCCCCATTTGTTTTAATTTCCTCTAAGTGGATTTCCATATTCTCTTAGACTGACCAGATGTTCAGCATTCACCAAATTGCTTAACCCGCTGAAAGTAAATGGGGAATGATGTAAAATAGGCCTAAATCCACCTAATCCTTCTATCTGTATTAGGAAAAAAGGTTTTGTCCTATCAGGGTAGCCATTTTGCCGGAGGATATAAAACTATGTTGTATAGAGGGTGTCTTACTCACTGAGGGATGATTTGACTTCCTGTGTGCCTGTCTATACTGTCTCTCAGCCTGCTGGCTGTTTCGGGGTCACGGTTGCGGGTTACTGCAAGTGTTTGTGGCCACATGTGGTGTTTGAGCTGAATCAGGCATGGCATAAGGGCTTCCATAAAACACAGAAATTGTTCTTGCCATATTTTTAGTGAAGTGTAGCTGTATGGTTTTGTCCTTTCCTACTCTTGGATAAACTCCTATTGCATGTGAGTGCTGCCCTCCTGTTGTCTTTTTATACAGATATAATGTTATAGGTTTGGTTCAGTCGAGACATGTTTTGACTGAGGACAAAAAGAGACATGACACTGTCCAATATATCTGTTCATCTGAGCCAGTTCAGTAACAAACACGATACAGGCAGAGGAGAAGATCTGTCCACTCATTCTGTGCAAAAAATGGGTTATAATGTTGTATATTATTTTTTTTCATTCTATTTTGCTGTGTTGTCATTATCCCCATTGCTGGTGTTTCAAATCTCTAGGCCAGTTAGAAAACAGAGAATGTTGTTGTTGTTTGCGGTCACTTGCTGAGTCATCGTGAATAACATCTTTCATGCGCCATATAAAAACCAGACGGTGCAATAAATTATGTTGTTAAATAAGACTGGTACACATCTGCTTGAGTCAGGAAGAAAGTAGCTTCACTTTCCAGTCTGACAGTACAAATGATCTCTTTAAAGGTTTAGAAAAAAGTAGTGTAGGATTAAAGGGCTAAAAGGAAGATTAGTGTATTCTTTTGAATGTTTTTTATGTGATGATAGCTGTCATTATCTGTGTGGTTGAGCTCAGTTTTGTAAGGTCTGTCTGCCAGTGGGTTTCAGAATGAATACTGCTCTTTATGTCTGAATTTTTTCTATAACCCATTACTATTCAATCAACGCTCTCAGTCACAGACAGACAGTCGATAGGTTCAGTTTAATTCTTTCTGTGTGTAGCACTATTTGTGTGTGCTTATATTTTTGGGCATCTTTATGTAGTCTGTGAAGCGTAATTTCTCCACCAACAATGGCACCAAACAGAACTTTGTAAGAAGAATGTTTTCAGACATATTCGAAACACTTTGTCACAAGCAGTCAGACTAAATAGACCTGTCACAGTCTGTTGCACACTGTTGAGCCATTTGGGTCATCTTCATAAGAAACTTTGAATCATTCACTTCATAAATTCTACTTTATGTTGTGCTTTTTAAAATTATCTTCATTTGAGGGGCTATTTTTCAACATACACTAATGTTTTTAAAAGCTTAGGGTCTAAATGCTCAAAAAATAGCCCTCAAATGAAGATGATTTTAAAAAGCACACACATATGACAACACACACATGTCAGTCAGCAGGTGACTGTGTGCAGGTCTCCTGGCAGAAAGGTAATTCTGATAAAGGTCTTGACTTTAGAATATGTTAATCTGTGTGATGCAAACAGAGAACCACGAGAAGCCACACACCCCACTGTCTCTCCTTTAATTATCATTACAATTTTTAATTAGTCATTGAGATATTCCATCTAGCACGTTGGTCATTATGAATAAGTGGACCAGATAAGTACCGTTGCGTAATGCTGAGCCGACTATGGCATGTCATTATCTGTGTTTTAACTATCATATTAAATCTGGGCTGTCTGCAGGCTTTAGTGTCGGTGCTGAGAAATGAGCGTCTGTCCTATATGCATATCAGCTCTCCCCATCAGCTCTTCAGTGTTATTTACACCCACTGTCAGGGAGCGCAATCCTCTTTTTAAAGAACATCACGTTACATCCCAAAGCCCGCTGGTTCCCAAGCATAAGCAAATTCCACTCAGGAAATCTTGGAGCATGGGACTGCTGGCATTGTGAATTTTTTTGTCATTACCTTGAAAGACGCCAACAAGGGCGCCAAGCTTATCTGCTGTAGTGCATCAATTCTAATAAATAACCGCATATTAGCTTGTGCCGTATCAGCAGCCAGATGCCCGTGTGTCTTAAGGCGATGATAGCATGGCGAATTTTGCCATCAGTCTGGCCAGAGACGCGTTAGCCGTCTCTAAATATCTAACGTGCGAGGAGCAAAGTGATTTATGAAGATAAGCATCTGTGTAAGTCATGGTGATATCCAGGAAACCCGCCATATTCCCATTAATATGTTCCCGTCTGACTCCACATTCTGAAATGAACAGATACACAAGCTGTGATTATTCCAAGATAATATGTTCATTTTCATCTCGCTGATTTTCCTTCAGAGAATATTTCTATCTTCAAATATGTAATTTTTTCCCCTTAAATAAGAAACTTTTTTTCTCCTTTTTGTAATTCTGGTTTTGTGTAGCCATCCCTAATTAGGGTAGCACTAAATGTCCTAATCACTTTAAGCATCTTTAACTTAATTTAGCCCACTCTCCCTCAGGTCATAGCAGAAATGAGCGAATACATCTGAGAATCCCTCCACCGCCAGCACCCTCCCACTCTCCAAGCACACATTTGCACTGTTGCATGTCATTAATTTACAGCCATGGGTGGTCTACATTCTGATAATTCCTCTTCGAGAGTTCGGACCTGGAGAGCCACTCCGCAGTCACTCAAAAATAATAAGCTCGCCGCACAGAGCCCGGACATCGAATTTTCAAAGCCTAAATCCTCCGAGAAGAAAATTAATGACAGATTTTGGAAAGGACAACAACAGTGCTTGAAACACAGGTGTTTTGTTTGTCATACATAGGGATTACACTATAGCAAGAAAGACAGTGATCTCTTTGTCTCGTCCCTTACGAGATACAGTAAGTGCCGGACTTGCTGGATGATTTATGAAGTGTATTCTCAGATAAGCCAGGCTCATGTGGTCTGTGATCTCAGCAAGCAGATGGCAAGGAGAGCAGGGAACAATCACTAAGCATCACCAACCTGATAAACCACTGCAGAGATTCATTAGCATACGGAAGATGGCAAGAAAAATGTGGAGCACGTACAACAGATCTCAGCTATCTTTTATCTCTCCTTGTGAGCTGAATATGCAAATTGATTGGCCTCTCAAAAGCGAGACATGTTGTATGATAGTCTATTCCTGTAGTTTACACTTTAGCCTTTCTCTCTGCTTTGTCATTTTCCTCTTCCCAAACCAAACATGTCTGACATCCTCTAAAGCAGAGCCATACAGCATCCGTCCACTTTATTTTTGTGTCTGACATCCTCTAAAGCATTGATGTATATGATGCTGTCCGGAGCATCGAAGCTGGAGTTTCTGTCTCTGCGACGCTTGCAAAATAGCCATGCCATCTAATCCACTTCTATCTCCTCCCAGCTGACCAATCAACTGCCTTGAACGAGGGATGGAATTTAATTGGGTTGAGTATTTATTTGGTCTGGATGAATATGGATGCCAATCTCATTGGTCCTTTTCCGCTTCTCATTGTCTGAGGCCCAGACCCCTTGGCGCCTATGTGAACTCAAAGAGGGAGCGCCCCGCTCAAGGAGGGGATGTGTGAGCATCCCTAATTAAATTACACACAGACATAAGTGGGTTTTCACATCAAGCTGTTCCAGCAAAACGCTCCAAAATGCCTGTCTGGTGCCACATCCATCTTCTTCATTACTCCCGAGTCCGGGCTGATTCTCTCGGAGTGCTTTGGAGCTCTCACTCCAACAGGCCAGCTGACAGGTCACAGTGTCATATCTCGTGTCAGATCCTCCAGAGAGACAGCACCTCATAACAGGTGCGAGGCTGGAACCGGCAGGACTGTTGACTCTGCTGCTAATGCACTCTTAGTTACTGCGGTGAAAGGGAATCTCTCAGACAAAGAGTGGCAGGAGGGAAACAAGTCCAAGATGCACCTGGCTCCTCGACGCAGGGCTTTGTTCGCGACACATGCACAAGGTTAATTGCACAGGTGCCTTTCTCCAAGGTGACAGATAGATTAACATGTTTTCCAAAAAAAACTGAAGGACAAGAAGGGACAAAGATGGTGGACACTGCTCATATTTTTTCAAGCAGGGAGCTTTAAGATGCTTTTTAGCTTTTATTAATGTGGAAATGAAAGCTTGGGGTCTATGGCTGTAGGCCGGTCACTGGGAGGACACAGTAATAGATATAATGTCCTCTGGATGGGTCTTTGTTGTTTAGATTTAAGAGGCAAAAGTTTTGTGCGTTTTAGCCTCCCTGGAGCAATTGTCTTCTTGAGAAGCAACAGAAAATGAGTTCTCAATCGATCCTCCTTGTTTTCGTTCAACACTGTGGACAGATAGCAGGTTGAGTTTATGAACAGGGCTTGTTGACTGCTGCATAATTGATATTCACTAAGAAAAGGAGCAAAAAAGCAATTTTCACTCAGAAATTACTGATATGAACAGGGCTTGTTGACTGCTGCATAATTGATATTCACTAAGAAAAATTTATAATGTAACCAGTTTACCTTTTAGCTTTTTCTTATAAAATAAATTAGCAACTTAGTACTTCAGTAGTCATACTGCTTCATTTTGTTTATTTATAGGAATTTATGTTCTTCGAAGCTGGTTTGGCATTTGACTGGCAGTTTAGTGACACGAAAGACATCAAGTCCCTCCGTCTGACTGGTGTTTTTGTGTTTTGTGTGCATTTTTGTGACACTTTTGTCATCAGCCCGCCTCAGTCTTAAACAGACTGAACTCTGGTCATGGCATTGTGACACAGCAGATGAAAACAGTTTCTGCTTCTGTTAACAAAAACAGTTTCTGCTTCTGTTAACACTCTTATGTATGAGGTGATTTCATATACACCGTAATCTCCTAATCCTGATGATTCGCTGGAAAGTCAGTGTTCTAGCAAAGCTCAGTTACATATACAGTGGCACACAAGCATTACTAGGCGCGTGGTGTTGATACCAGCTATGAGAAAGGAAGAGAGCGAGTGTGCGAGACCGAGTGTGTGAGACCGAGCATGCACGTGCATACATTGTAGAAATAATTAAATGTCAGCCAGTCCGCTCTGTTGAGTGTCTCACTGGGGGTTTTAAGACCTGCGCAGTCTCGCTTCGGCAGCCCTTCTCCATGACTCAGTCCTCCAGATGTTGTGATGCCACACTTGCACACACACTATGAGAATACACAAGCTTGTGTTTTAACACACTAACCCTTCTCCCCCACTGCTTCTTCTTACTCGTTGTGACACTTGACTTTGTTTCTCTCCTCCCCCGTTTCTCTCCCCCTGTGCCGTGGAAGATAAGCTCCTACCCTCTGCCAGGGTGCTTGTTGGGGAAACTAATCTGATGTGTGAAGTTCACAAATCCGGCAGAGGGCTGTACTTGTTATGCCCTAATTAAAAATGTGATAGTGCACCCATAAATATACTGGAGAGACTGAACAGGGCCCCAGGGCATTCTGGTACATTTGGCAAGAGCCTGAGGGCCAGAGAACCACCTGATACCCAGACAGTAAAGAGATAGGTGGCAGAAAGGGACATACAACAGAGGAGATATAGATACAAGGCTAGCTATTACAAGAGTTCACTTTATGTTGTTGAAGTTGGTTGTCTGAAACACTTCTTTGCAAATACGCCTGGGTGGTATGACTAAAAAAAATTATATCTTATGTAAACAGAATATATATGTAAATAAATCTCAATAATGATATGTTTTCTCACATATGGCCTAAAGAGTAAGAGTGACCTTATTTTTAACCAGAAGCAAAATTTAGTTCATCATGTTTTCCAAAGTGTTTTCCACACAAGGAAAAAAATATATTTAACATTTTATATGCACTAATACAGCAATAAATATTAATAATTATCTATATATTTTTAATAAATAATCTGTGTATTATTTTTCAGTTATTATTTATGAAACATTGTTAAACTGTGTCTTTTATAAGTTAATTGAATCATTCACTGAACCAATTCGTTCACACACACAGATTTCTTCAGGAATGAAAAATTAAAATTATGAGTGAATCAGTTTCATTCACTGAACCAGTTTCATTCGAACAAACCGATTCTTTCAAATGAGTCATTTAAAAACACAAGAATGAGTGAGTTGCTGAATCTTTCTACTACCCTGATTTATTCAGAAACTAAACACCACCACAGAGAAGCTAAAACTTGGTAAACCTTGTAATGCCAGAATAAAGGCTAATAATGACTGAATAAAACAAAAGAATAATGATAAAGGAATAATGAGGATTATGTCTCATACCTGGTGGAGGTGTGAAATGTTCGTCAGGTGAGAACAATAGAATCATGAATAGGGCAGTTTGCCAGGCCAGACATGAGATAATAGCATGCAAGAGAGCTTACAGAGGGCCATTTTTTTTTTTTTTTTAATTAGCCATTTACAGTATTAGCATTCTCTAAAAACACACGACATGTTCTTAGAAAATGTTTTGTAATAATCCGTAGACTTGTGGCTTTAGCTTCATTGTGTTTCTAAAAACATTTGCCACAGCAACATAATTTTTTATACATTAAAAAAAAAAAAAAATTCATATATATATATGAATATATATAAATATATATACTATATATATATATATATATAAAAAAAATATGATATATATATATTCTTAATATTTATGTTTTTATGTTTAAGCTTATATATCTCTATCATCATAACAGTCTGAGTAATTCTGATTCTTGAACAGTAAACTTGGTAAACTTCGAAGTGTTAATTATGTGTCTAGTCAGACAGACTCATGAGCAGCAACCTTTTTTATTTTGTGTATGTCATTTGTGTCTGCATGCCGAAAATGGGGGGTGACAGCAAAGGGGATTGGGGGGTGTGTGAATTTGGGAGTAGTGGTGTATTTAAGTTTTTTAGGTGTTGGCCCACTTATGCTGTCTTTAGCAAAAGAGCGTGTAAATTAATAAGCAATGATTATGATAATGGCAACAGTGATTTTGGTGGTTGTGTTGGTTAATTTCACACTCCCAGAATAATAATATTAAATATGTTGTGTTTGTTCAGTTGTTTTAAATGTTAGTTTTTATTATGTTTCCTTGAAGACTGTTTGTCCTGAGTTTTGTCACAAAAACAGGCACAGTGTTGTTGATTAATCTCAGAGTTAATTTTAAATGTGTTCCTTGAATAATATTGCATCAGACATCATCTGTTTTCCAGTTGTTTTCCGGTTCTTTAATGGATTCTCTGCTTTTAAAACATCCTACACTGATGAGACAGAGAAATAATGTAGACCACATGCTCTGGCAGTTCCTCTCAGATCCATGTGGAGAGATCAAGAGTCCAGCTGGTTCTTGTGGAAGCATAGCCCAACAGGACATTGTTAATGGAGCAGTCATGGGTCGCTGGGGAGCATGTTTCCCATTTTAGTAATTTTGCTTTCTCGTGTCTGAGATTCTATGAACCCAGGCTTCCCAGCTCTCCTGTCCTGGCCATTGCAGATGATGAATTGTGTTACAGTTAAGCAAGCAAGCAAGTAGGACAAATTGATCAAAGTGTCAGGTGCCCCTTGTGATGTCTAGGTCTCCAAAACGAAGGAAATGAGGGAGCTGTCGAGAAGTTTCCGGATTCATGGTGCCTGTAATAAATGTTTACCTGCCCCCTGAACACCCAGCTTGAGGCGTCAGATGGATGTGGGTGTGTTTTGGGGACCCAAACTTTGGGATGTAGCTACTTTAGGAAGTGTCATTGCTTTCAGAGGACGTTGGCGTGTTCTGTGGAAGGAGCCAGCGAGATGCGTGTCCTGGTTTAAACCAATGAGCAAAGTTATCTGCCAAGGTGTTGAAGAGCAATTAGAGATAAGCCATGCTTGTTCTGCTCTGGTTTGTTCTGGAACAGCTAGTTTAATTAGCTTGATTTAATCTGGGTGGCTATTAAACACAGCACACTTTGTGAACAGCTTATTTGATTTTTGAGTAAGGGTCTCGAGTATAAAATAATTAGTTTAATATAATATGTTTTTGAATATTGTGTGTAGTTTTATTTTCATTTTATCTTACTGCTACTGTTTGTTTATTCGTTTTAATCATAATATTTTGCCATTGTGTACAGTTGTTTAACGTATAAGTATTCACGCTGCTGCTTCCAGCGGAAAATGCACTTGTGCAGTTCTGCCTCAGTGTTGCGAGTGTGTGGCATTTTCTGAAATTAATTATGTAGCCGTGTCAACTTTCTTCCTCTTTATAAATTCAATTTGCTGACTGTCATCTACTTTGAATGCGCGAGGAAACAAAAGATTGATTAACACGCCTGAAACTGCTGCCTAAAGCTACCGGCATCTCCGCCACAGACGTTTTCTCTCTGCCAAGGCAGACGTCGAATCTCAACCCATTCACTAAATATTTCCACAGAACGGCTCGATCATGTACACAAAAGAATTGATGAAACGATCCCACATGCAACAATAAGTCACCGTAATGATTCTAGTTTAAAATAATGCCTCTGCTGGACCACCATGATATAGTGGGGACCCTCAGTCTCATTAATGCTGGGTAAAGATAGATGACCCATATAAAAGACCAAAAGATTATTTCTTAGCCCCTTCGTTGACCGATGCTTTAGATGTTCTGCGCCATATGCCCATGCAAGAAAAAATAAAAAAAAATAGCTTTAAAACCTCATAAGTGGAAGTCAAGAAAATACAGTATATTAAGTTGTGGAAGAATGTGATTGCATATTAAGGAATGAGGTAACAAATGTAATTTGAGATACAATTTGTATTGATTTATTATTATTTACTTTAGTTAAGTTGTTACAAAACAATGTTCATAGTATTTGTTTAATTGATACAGTATCATAATTATATGTTGTCTTTATTACATCATTGTATTTCTGGAATGTTGACAATTAAAAAAAAAAAATGTATTAGATAATTAAAGGGTTGTATTAAACAATTAAAGGGTCTCTTATTCCTCCATGTTGGTAATTAATTGGTTTTTTATACCTGGGATTTGTCCTTGCAGTGAGTGAGTCACACGTCTTATTGTCTTTTAGAAGTCAAAACTCGTTTGTAGCGGAGATGTGTTGCACTTCGGTGGTATGACCATTTTCGAAGCACATCCCACTGTCATCGAACAATGATAAAAAGCCCCTGTATTGACCGGCTCCACACTAAATCTTGGTAAAGAGCACTTAACTCCCCTGTGCAAGCTGCAGTGCGAATACCTGTCAATGGCCATCAGTGAACACTTTAATCCTCTGGCTCCTCTCCATATGTTAGCTGCCGCCGCTGCCGCCACCTCGAGGCACTTTTACATTTAGGGAGCCGCGCTGTTCTCTTTACCCTCTGCCCTATTTGCCTTGCCTTATTGCTGTTCTGTTTTCGCATTTCCTTTTACTCCCACACTCGGTTTTTAGTAGCCTGACCCCAGTGTGTGGATTTGTGCATATGAGTTGGAGTCTATGTGAATGTGTTGTACATGAAACTGAGCTCTGACAGGCAACTTTGTCCTCTCTACAGAAGGTGACGAGACGGGGGTGATGGACAGCCTGATGGAGGCCTTGCAGTCTGGTGCAGCCTTCCGTGACCGCAGGAAACGAACCCCACGCAACGGTAAGACTGCTTATACCTGCACCTCCTGTTGCTTTACATTTCACGATGCCGTTAAATGAATAGTTCACCCACAAATTACAGTTTTGTCATCATTCACTCACTCTCATATTCTTACAAAGCTGCATGACCTTTCTTGTGTGGAACACAAGTGGAGATGTTTGGAAGTATGTACCTGTTGTTATTTTTTCTAATGGTTCTTTTTAATAGTGTTTACTAGGAATTTGTTGTATTAAATTATTGCTTAAAAGAGGAATAAAAGTATCTTTAGTTTTATTTTGTTTTTCAGTTTGTTCTTTTGATTGGCTTGTTTAGACTTGTATAATGCACTATTCATATGAAATAGTTTTATGATACTTTAATGGTGCTGTTGCATACCTTTTAAAACATGAACGCATTTCCTATGCTTAGTAATTGCTTAAAAAAAAAAAAGTATTCTACCATTTAATGATGTGTTAATTGTGATGTTTTATTATTTTTAGTACATGGATTTGTTTTAAAATGTAAATTTTCCTTGTGATGTCACAGCTGTAATCACCAAGCCACTTAAAGTCTATGATTTTTTTTTAAAATATCTTTTTCTTCTTTTATAATTACCAAGACTGCATGTATTTGTTTAAAAATCCATTGAAAATATTATTACAATTTAAAATAACCAGTTTTTATTATATTATATTTGAAAATGTAATTTAAAATTTTTGTATGTTGTGTACTATCTCTAATTATTTTATTTGTGTTTTACAATGTATAATAATTATTTTATTGTTTGATGTGAGAAAAAGAAAATGTTCATTTTGGGGTAAACTATTCTTTCAACAACATAAAACCCAAAGTAACACTTGTAAATGTGGCTCAGTTTATTGCCCTTCTTTAGGTCCCCGCCTCAAAACTGTTTTCATATTGGATTCATTGCCACATTACCATTCATAAGTCACTGATTACAGAAATTGATTGTAGACTCTAGGTCCTTGGAGGATGGTTTAACATAATCTTAATGTTAACGTATTCCATCCTGCCATGATGAATCGCTCTGACCCAAGGGAGGAGAAGCAGACCACCTGCTGTAGGTGCTTATGTTGAATTGAAATGCCAAGGATGGGCAGACAAGTGTCTATAACTGCTGTAGCTTTCCAGAACAGCCTCGTACGATGGCCCCAATAAGTCACTCTTTTCCCAAAGTCCTTGTCCATGCATGCTTACAGTGCATAAACCCATTTGTGTCATTATAAATCCTCCTGGGATGTAGTGAGATATATGTTGTGTACAGACTGACAAAAAAAAAAAAAAAACTCAGCATCATTAGAAAAGCCACATAAAAAAAACATGCCAAAAGACATCAGGAGAAAATGCATGTGGGAAACTTTAGATCGCCACATCAGTGTACCTCATCCTAATATCCATATACCAGCATGCTCAGCAGCGCTGATTTGTCCCTGCACTGTTTTTCTGGCTTTACTTCATCTCATCTTACAAAAAAGTTCTTTCCATGATCCCTTGTGTCAGTGCGGAGGTCTAATAAGAGGGCATGAATAAGTAAGGTGTCATGCTGTATGAAACCTGTCTCCCACTCAGCGGGGCTGCGAGGCCCCCAAGCGCTGCCCCCTGACAGAGCCTGCCAAGCAGCCATCGCCAGGAAAAGAGAGCGCCGCATGCTCAGAGCTCACCTACTTCATCCAACTCTGTGGCCCGGTCTCCCTGACATCTGTTTGAATAAGACTGACATTTAGGAGAGAAGAGAGTGTGTAGATTAAACTTCACCAGTGCTCTTTTCTCTCTCTCTTCTGTCTCATACTCTGTCTCTTTTTCTTGCCGCTCGCTTTCTTGTGCTGAGTGTCGCTCACCTTCTCTCTCTCTTTCAGCCTCTTTCTTTTTCTGATGAGTGTGTGGGCTGAGAGTTTCAGAGTGAATAATTGGTTACAAACTCCTGAAATATCTCTTGTTTGACGTCTCTCCCTCTTCTTTTTCTTTCTCTCTCTCTTTTTCTGTCTGTCAATTTCCACTTTGTCATTGTTACAGGTGATCAAAGCCCTTCCTGTTCTGCACCTTGGTGGCCGGGTGCTAACCATGGTAACAAAATGAACCTATGTTTACCCCACTTGCCCTGCTGTTCTCCCTATAACACTTGCTTATAGCCTGGACTTAAAAAAAACTTTGGTTGAACTCTAGAAAACTATGCTGAGCTCCACAACTGAATGTGTGGGTTAGAAGAAGATGGCTTTCTCTCTTAGGCTTTGTTCAGACAGGCTGCCTAAAATCTGAATGTTTTTTTTTTTTTTTTTTTTTTTGGTATTTTCAACTCAAAAACATTTTATTGTTTGTAGTTTGTATGTCAGAATCAGATTTTTACAAACAAACTTGGACATAGCTATAGAAGAGAATTCATGATAGACATGAGCAGAGGGAAAGATTGTCTAAACTTTCTGATTTAATTTCTTTACTTGCAACATGTCGGTGTGTTTAAAAAATACATTGAAAAATAAATCTGATTTTAGTGCACAGTGAACAAAGCCTTAGAAATATTTGACTCCTGCTAAGATTTCCATCAGTGCATTGATCTGAGCATCATCTAAAAGTGTGTGATGGGTTGTTTTGTTTAAATGTGTTTGATGGTAAGTTGTTTTTTATCAGTTTTTTTTGTTAAGTTTTTTTTAGCAGTGTGTCCTCTCCATGTTTCTAGCCATTCTACAGTAGATGACCTAACTAGCGCACCCTTGCAGTGATGAAGCATGGCAGCACGTCCACGTCTGTGAAAGGCATATAGAAATGATCTGTCTGAAGGGTCATTGCTTTCCTTAATTCCCATTCATGGATTTTTTTTTTTTTTTCTTTATTCTTCCTAAAAAGCTTGGCATTCTGTTTAAGTGTCATCCCATGCACAGAGCACCAAAAGTGCTCACTTTTTAATAGATTCTAGCCTTTCTCTGCCCTGGCCTACTTTAGAAAGGCTATGACAGAGCTTTATTGCACACAGAGTCTTGTGCGATAGTGTGTGGGTCTTTAAAGCATGTGAAGGCCAGTTTCTTATATTCTATATGCCTGAAATGACTTTTTAATGTTTGCACGAAATAGATTCTCCTCACCATTATGCTTTGCACGCCTGTGAATGGCACTGCTACAGAAATGCCTGTGAAATAAAGCATATTCAGTACCACACTGAGCCCTTTGGTGAATATGTACATTATTTATGATGTCTGTGAATGTGTTTTATTTTGTAGCTTTCTGCTGTTTTACTGATATGCTACATGAACCATTCAGAATATATCAGTATGAATTCAGCGTCTGGATCAGCGGGGTTTGTACATGTCATAATGCTCTTGGGCTACAGATTCAGTGACCTGATCCTATGCTTTTTTTTTGTAGGTTTAGTGGTTTGGTCTTGAGTGTATTTTGTATTATTTTTGTATGTATGAGATTAGAATTGGTATTTTTTTATGATAGAACTTTAGTAATTAGAATTAAAATATGACATGAATGATGATGCAATAATGCATATTTGTCGTATTAAATAAAACAGAGAATTAAGAATTGGAGAATTGTTTCTGTAAAAAGACCAGCAATAATCCTAAAATAATAATACTAAAAAAATACAAATACAATGAATAATAATATAAAATGCCCTAAGGTCTGACAGGCTGCTAGGCTCATGAATATTAATCAAGTTTTATGTGTTCACTTGAACTGATTTGCTGAAATCAATTTGGACAGTGATCGGTGAGTGCGTTAGATGTGAATAGATTTGTTGTGCATTAATCCCTCCCACTCCCAATGGAACTAGTAGGAAGTGGCTTCTGCATTGTTTTTATGATTTGTTTGTATGGATGTATTGAATATTGAATTATTTTTTTTTGTTATTTTATTTTGAAAAGAAAAAAAGGAATACCATTTACATGTAGAATGTTAATTCTACGTTGCATGTAAGACTATTTCGCTTTCTATTTTTGTGTGCATTGGAGATGAAGACAAAGCAAGCAGACTCAGTAAAACTAATGTGAGTTGTGCACCTACAAGTAATAAATTTTAGTGTGTACGTGAAACTGCAAATCATTTGTTTTTATTGTGAATTGATTGTTAGATTCTAATTTATTTGGTGGAGTTTGATGTATTGCAATTTTTTTTAAATTTAGTAAGGGTTTTTTTATAATCCAATGGATTTACTCAAAATGTAAGTGTTCTAGCAAGAATTTAGTTAATGATATAAGACACCTTTACTTCAGGACACTTTTGGATGTGCCTCTGTGAAAAAGGATCTATTTGAGGACAGGCAACTGCTTTAACACTTTGTGGAAAACTGTGTTGGAAAAGCTACTTAGCTTGGAAAAGGGATAGTTCACCCAAATGTACAAAGTTGTTTGGACCCCAGTGACCCCAGAATATCTTCTTCTGTGTTCCCCAGAAGCAAAAATAAAGAAATAAATAAATTAAAAAAAAAAAAAAAATTAAAAAAATAAGAAGGTATACAGGTTTGATGACAGGATTTTCATTTTTGAATGAACTATCCCTTTGAAATCCAGCTTTAGATGAGCAGAATCCTTCAACAAAATAGCATACCCATCATCTCCAGCCCAAATGATTTAGTGATTGTCATTTAGCATTTGCAGTATAGTTGTATTAATCATGCTTGTAACAATAAAGAAACCAGCCAAACATGACAAAACGCTAGGCTTACAAGTTCTACTAATTAGGCTCTGAAGCATTGGTGCATTGATGTAGGTCAGCGTGCTACAGCCTTAGGGCAGCAGACTGCCTTTTTACTTGGGTAATATGGTAACACGACCATGAGCATGCAGCCGTTTCAGCTCAAGATCAGACCCAAGCACTGTGCTAGGAGAGATATGGTAAATAGGTAATCCATTTTAAATAGTGTCACAAATTTAAAACTCAGGGGAGGAAAGAGAGGTCTGAAAGACCGATTTAATGCAGGATCCCTGGTCAGATCTGACCTATATTTTGCTATCAGGTCTTGTAAATGCTGTCAGTATTCCTAGCTTTGCTCACTAAAAGTATAACAAAGATGCTGTGGCTTACACAATAGCATGAATTGACTCATAGCACGTTGTGTTTCGGTGACTTTTCTACAGTTTAATAGCCTTCAGTTGTTGCTTTTTTATGTGGAGTGTACAGTCTTTGAGTGCTCCACTGAAAGACTTGAGATGTAATTTTTTGTATTGATTTGGGAAACATGGTTTTCCTAGTTGTTACAGCCAATGCATTTAGAAATGTTTGATGGTCACTGAAAGACTTGAGATGTAATTTTTTGTATTGATTTGGGAAACATGGTTTTCATATATATATATATATATATATATATATTATATTATTATTTTTTTTATTTATTTATTTATTTATTTATTTATTTATTTATTTATTGCTTATGTTAAGGTTCTGCACTGATCTCAGAGGTAACCTTGAAAGTGGTATTTTGTGATGAAGGCTTCCTCTGGTCCACTCTACACTAAAAATCTTCTGTTTGAATGCCAAAGGGTACTCTAAGAGATTGTTGGATAGAGACAGGTAACTGCTCATAGATCCTTGGCATCGATTTCTCTGGTCACAGATGAAAGCCACAGGCTGAGTAGCTCTTTCATATGGGCCATCCCAAAAGGCACATCAATCAGATTTCTGAGGGACACCATTTTATTTATTTGCTGCCTTTCCAAGTCATTAAAACCTATAACCTTCCCTTCCTGGGCTTTCACCTTCATTCTTTCGTCCATCAAAAGTTTCCTTGGGTTCAGGGATTCCTGTTTAACTTTGATTTGTGGAGAAATGGGTTATTAAAAACAGATGCGTTGATGTAATGTGTGCCAGGGTTATGGGATTTGAACCCCAGTGTCTATTCTGCCCCTGGTCTACTAGTTAATTCACTCAGGCAGAGGAGAAAGAGCCTTATATGTTTAATGAAGATTAAATTACCTATTTTCAGTCATTAAATTTTAAAAGCAGAAAAGGGATGAATCTGTGAAGTAGCAAATGAGAGAAAGACAGGAGGAAGATGGTAGAGAATACGAAAGTCGGACAAAGATTAAGTTTTTTTTTTCTTCCCTTCCCCTGTCACATAGTAAATGATCTCTCCATAATTTGTTCCTTACCTCTGCCTCTTAATGAAACAAGACCATTTTTTGTACTTCCTCCCTGTCTTTCCCCCCATTGTTTTTGCTGTCATATTGCTTCCTCGCAATATTGACAGAAACACATTCTTTGTTCCTGCAATAATTAATCAGTGTGTTATCATATTACAAGCATGAAACTGTGATTGTAAATCCCTGAGCAATTAATCCCTGATCCCTTCACTTCCTTTTTACATGCACCAAACCAACCACCTACACACTTTATCTTCACTCTCACACCCACAGCCGTTAGATAGAAGGGTTGCCTGTAACACTTTTCACCTGACAGCTAAGATCCCTACTTCCCCAAACCTCAAGCATTCCACTTGAGGGTGTTGATAGATGTTATTCATGTAGCTCACCCCAGGGCGCTCCTGCAGGGAGAAGGGCTAACGTGATTTGCTCAGGGCTGAAGGGACCAGAGGGTAGTGCACTCAGCGATGGTGTGGATGACTTGGTAGATGCCAGATATCAATAAGGAGAAGTGCTGCACAGTGACGCTTTCTCGAGACTTATCACCTGCTTGTGATAGATAAGGATATTTTTCTTCAGAAGAAAGGGTGGAGTCATGTGGAACAGGGATGAGGGGCTGAAAGGCCATAGAAAAATGATTGAAAAAAAGTTTAAATCTGAAAGTAAAGACATTTCTATCAAAGTTTACATGGATGGAGAGGGTCAGAGGGTCTGTGAGGGTCATCTGCCGGTGTAGGTGAGGAAGGAACCATGATAGAAATAAAGATGAGGATTTTTTGTAGAGTTTTATGTAGAGTTTGAACAGCCACAGAGCATATATCTGATGGGTGGTTTTATCGAGGCACTTAAACAAGCTGACCGTGTGACACACATCCATTCTTTAAAAGAATAAATCACATCTTGGTAAAATGCTACAGTCCTGTGTGGCTCGTTTTTCCGTTTGTCAATGTGTGTCGGCCTGAGCCATTTGATTTCCAACAAGAGCCTTTCAACCTTTAAAGTCTGCTAAAAAGAAACTGGTGGCTGCTTGTTACCCTCACACTGAGCACACAGTGTTGGCCGTGGATTCGAGGAGCTTGTGCTCTGTGTGTGTGCAATGAAGGCTCCTGGCGACAGTCCTTTCAGGAGGAAGTCAATTGTACAGCACTGTAAAGGACCTCAGGCTTGGCCGCTTTTGTCCACTGCCATCTCCCCCAGCATGAGGGGAGCTCCAATTGATGCGAGTAGAGACCAAGACGGAAACATAGGCCAAAAAAAGAAAAGCTTTCTGGTGTCACCTTTACTTTTGCTATTCTAAAGGGTTTTGGTTTTTATGGGTTTATGTTTTGTTTTTACTTATTCCTATTTGTTGCTTTACTCAGTTATTTGCATAAAGCGGAAACAAATGGCCCTTATGAAAGGTCACCTTAAGTGCTAATTGTCAATACTGGATCAATTTGCCAGGGCAAATATTCCTCGGCAGCGCATAATTGAGAGTTTGATCTGATTTTAGCCCTGCATATTTTCACTACGGAATTGATTTTACTCCCGGCTTGAGATGTTCTTAATATAGTCATAACTCACTTCAGGGAAAAAGTGAAAGCTGTATCTCTCAAATCAGACCCAATGAGCTTTTTAAACACAGCCCTCCCTTCTCCCATCCTTAAAATATTGGTTTGATAATACTCTGAAGGGACATCCACAGTCGAAAATCTTGGCAGAGTGAATTAAGCCGTAGTCATGATAAATTGGAGAGAGTGAGTTCCAATAACGATCAGTGTAGGCCTAAATAAAGCAACTTTCAGCAGGAATTTGCTTCTGCTAGAGGAGAATAAAGGACAACGCTAGCTTTTAATGCCATTTTTGGTGGCACACCCCACAATTTAACAGTGTGAGGTGTCTATTACCACAGACAAATAGCGGCTGAAGAGCGTCTGCATTTGTGTGTCATTACTATCTGGGATCTGTCAGGCGCTGCAGTGCGAATTAATATTTTACCTTTCCATTTGCAGAGGTGGATGCATGTAATAAGTAGGTATGGGGAATTGTGGGAGTAGGTAGGAGGCTAGTGCTCCTTTCACAAATGTTTTTCTGGGGTTTGACAAGTGCGTAACATGCTACCAGAACAAACATTTCCGTGTTTGATCGATTCAATAGCATATACATGCCATAGGCAAAGAATCACAGTGGCAGTTTGACAGAATTACTGTCAGATTGTCAAAGTACTGTTACCACCCACTTCAGTATAGTGGATTTTTTTTTGTTTTTTGTGTTAGTATTATATTTTATTTTTACAATGTGTTGTGTATTGAGGGTGGGTGAATTATATACTTTCTGAAGCACAAATGTAGAGTTGGGCAGTCAAGCTCGGTATTGTGGAAAGAGGTCATTAACTAATAAACAGCTCAGCACTGTGAAATGCTATGAAGATACTCCAGAGACGCACACTCTCGTCTGCTGAAATGTGACCCGTCACAGCTAAATGTAGAGGAAGTCTCTGGTAACTGTCCTGCTGGAAGGGCCTTGCACATGTACACTGCAGTGTGAGGTGGGTGGGGTGGGGGGTCTTGCAGAGCTTAAGCACAGTCTGAGCTCCACACTGCCCCTGGTGTATTCTGCTGTGTATTGCATTATTATTTGTGATATCTATTATATTATATTATATTATATTATATTATATTATATTATATTATATTATATTATATTATATTATATTATATTATATTATATAGGATGGAGGGTGTTGTGTATTGATCATTGACATTGATACATGCTTTACAAAAAGGTTCAATTTGTTTACATTGTGAATGCATTACACATTATGAAATAACATTGAACAACAATTTTAATAGGGGTTTTATTCCTCTAGGTAATGGTCTTTTCTAAATTGTATTATTGATTATTGATGACTGCATTTATAAAATGCATTACTGATAACCATTTTTGTTCGTAATACATTAACTAATCTTAATGTATAAAATTTAAATGTTAAAAGTGCATTAGTAGATTAATATTAATACACACACACACACACACACACACATATGTATACAGTATATATATATATATAATTAGTAGATTAATATTAATACACACACACACAATATATATATATATATATATATATATATATATATATATATATATATATAATTTTTATTTTTTTCAGTTGTCATTTTAATTTTACTTTAAGTGTTAGGTGCTTTTGTCATTTTTTATTAACATTTCTATTTAGCTTTATTTTAATTTTAGTACTTAAATTTAAAATAATTTCAGATTTAAGTTTGACATTTTATATTCATATTTTCTTTTATTGCTGTTTTAGTTTCATGTTTATTTAATTTTAGTTAACAACTACAACACTGACCAGATTTTTGCGTTCTCAAACCAGAGCACACAGGGTTTGAGAGGGATTCTTGTGAGATGTTTGTGTGAGATGTCCACCCACCTTGTCAAAAGCAATAAGAATAACAGTAGAATGTTTATATATGTATATAAACATACATTTTTGATGGGATTTTTCACTAAAGTCTGTAAATGATATCTCATTGCTAATAGTGGTAATAGGTAATGCTAGTGTAAGCTTTAGTTGTTTTTGCTTGTGTTGCCTGAGGGAGCAGATGGGTCAGAGATGTGCTGAATGGGGCAGAAGCTGATGATGGCACATAACTGTGGGGACACACCAGAAATTCCATCAGACCAGTGGCTTTCAAACCACTGACACTGCACAAAGACACACAGATCCACTAACACCACCACTGCCTCTCAGAGAGAGGTTGTAAAAGAAAGACAAAAAATAATGTAAGGAAGAGGCTGAACACAGCTGAGAGCACCAAGAGGGCAAAACCTCGAAGCCTAGCGAGAGGGAGGAGACAGGGAAGAAGTAAAGGAAGAGAGAGAGAAACAGACAGAGCTTGAATAAAGCAGAAGAGGCTTGTGTGTCTGGTCAAAAGCTGATCTCAGGGGGAATTGTGCATGCGTATGCGTGTGTGTGTGTATGCAATCAGCAGGAATCTTCCCTCGTACAGGCAGTCCCCTTCAAGTGAAGTGTGATCCTGGCTGACATCGCTCCATCACTAATGCTGACGGATGCCCATTTGCGACTCGTGTCATATTTATTTATTTATCTGTTTATTTGCGTCTGGTTTATTTATTGATGGAGCTCAAAGATGTGACGGCAAATTTCCATTTGCTAAAAAAGAAGGTTGAACAGTGTGCAACATTTACACTTGAATGAACATCCACACTAAAGCTGTGCTCCACCTTTTCGTTTAGATTTCAGCCATCCAAATAGCTATTCCTCTCTGGTAATGGAAAAGTGATATGGTCCATTTAGTTACTTAGGACTAATCTCACTGGTTTCGTTGCTCCAGTGCCCTTCTCTTTCCTCCAATTCTGTCTCAGAGGAAGTTGTGATATGTGACTGTACACTGTGTTCTTTTCATCTTCACCTGAAAAGCAGCAAAAGTTTCCGCATTTTTGCTTAGTGTGTACCACTAACATCACCCAAACATTCCTACTGTCTGTTATTGGTTAGTCAACCACATAATCCTCCTCAAAACTCACATTGCTGGTGTTGTTAAAACAAACAGAGCAAAGTTTTGATAGCGCGCTTACATTTTCAAAGGAATCGACCTACAAATGTCTTATTTACAGTCTTTGCATACTAATCTGGAATTACAGAATATTTTAACATCGAAAAATCATACACATCACAATTAAAAGTTTAATATGCCCTTAAAAGTACATCAAACCGGAGTCAATGATCATGGAGATATCTTATGCTCTCTATTACCTCCCTAGAGCTAATCATATCTAGGTTTTCTCATCTCTACAGTGATGCAATGTGTGTGCAACATGTGTCATTGTAATTGTTTTTCATTTTCACAACATCGCAACATTTACTCACTTTAGAAGGAAGGCTCACCCACATGATATTAGTCTTCATGCAACCGTATTGGATCGCTTAAAGAGCAAATGAAATGACACCTCCACACTTTTACCAAGCACCCAAGAGCCTATGAAATGTATCTTGTGCTTTTTCTAAACACATTAGACGCATTTGTACTTGATGTTCTGTGGAAATGAACCTGAAATCACTTAGTAAGAATGTTACTCGGGCGTAAGTTCATAGTGCCATTAGAAGGGAATATTTTTCTGTGCATCAAGTCTGGCCCAAAATGTCATATTTAATATATTAACACTTGAAATTGTCTAAATAGGCTAAAGAGACTTGCACTTTAACGTGCTGTTATGGAGAAGTCTAGGCTTTGTATACTTTTTAAAGCTTTTTTAATTTAATCTTTCCCAAAAGCAGTATGCATTTTGTTGTATTTTCCTTGCTTGAATCTATAGTGCTATGCTAAGGGTAATATTGTGATGTGTTTTCCGACCCAAGCGGTGTTGACATTAACAGTGTTTACAGCGGTTCTGCTCTAAAGTGAAACTCATGCATGAACAGTGCAAAATTATAATGCAGAAATGTTTCAGCTACATTTGCCCCTAGTTGAGAGCAAAGAAAACAGAGTCAGATTTCTCCCCAGCAAGGGATAAATGCACATTTACAATTTATCTGCCGTTTTCTGTTTGTGAGTAAATGTTTAAGAGCATTAGTGTCAGTGAACTGTAGACACGGTAATTGATCAAGAGAAGTCCCACTCCAACAGGGGAGTCCAAGTGCTCTCTGGAATTGCAAATTAGCTTTTATTTTATTCAAATTCAATTTCATTAATGCTCTTGCAGACCATGACGTTTTCGAGTAGGTCAAGAGGTTCCCACTAAGTAGTCTGAATTTGTTTAACAGGCCACAGAGGTTAGTAAGAGGATACAAGCTGGCATGGTTTCAACCCCACCGTAAGTGCCCCGAGCTGGACTTAATATGGTATATACATAGCTATGGGTGATTATCCTCAGTAATCAAAGGTTACGGGTTTCATCCAGTTTTTGTCTTTTTTTTTTATTTGTGGCTCGGTTTTGTCTCTGTGTTGTTAATGTATTTGTTGAATGTTTATTTGTGTGTTTTTGGTTGTGAGCCACTATTTGTTTGTGTTAAGTAGAATATAAACTCAGCATTAAACCAATGCGATGGTTTGATATCCATTTTGAACAGCATAAACCAGGAACAGAACGTTGTCTCGTTTGTTCTAAAATTCAAAGGGGCATAAACAAGGAAGATAACAACTGCAGCAAACCTCTAAGAGACACCTTTGGTATTCATGAATTCCATAAATTACTATGTTTCGTGGCTCCCCTGTAAGAGATGACTAATGTGTGGGTTTAAAAATAGATGGTGGGCTTGAACAAACCCATTCTTCAGAAACGCTGGATTAAGAATAGGTAGCTGGATGCAAGCGTGAGGTCATTGTGCAACAGGAACACAAGGCGGGGGTTCGAGGATAGTGAATCAGCCAGAATCGGTGTGGCTAAGTGACCTCTCTGCCCCGGAGGGAAAAATAACTGCAGGATGAAGCGATGCACTACATTACCTCAACTACAGAGCTCTTTTCCCAGCAGATGTGCATTCTTCATTTGGTCAGGTCACCTTTTTCCCCATAGTCCTGCACAATGGCTGAGGAATGAGGAGGTTGCGCCCGCTGAGGCATGTGTGCGTGTTGTTTAGTAGGGCACAACCGTCTCTGTATGTGACGTGGCAGCCTGGAGGCGGTGACGGCACTTGAGAAAAACGCTGTTAATTGAACTCATGCCCTCCGTCATCCTCTGTGACAGGTATAAACACGCATACAAACACTCCCAGTAATGCTCATTTGCACCTCGCATACGTTTTGATTAGCTTAAAAGCATGTAAAAATCTCTGGAGCTGCATGTTGTAAACTTGAGTTTTAAAGGCATATCTTATTCTGTCTTAGTTATTTTCATTAATATGTTTATAGTGGTGCTAACCAGCTGTCTG
This sequence comes from Cyprinus carpio, assembly GCF_018340385.1. NCBI lineage: Eukaryota > Metazoa > Chordata > Actinopteri > Cypriniformes > Cyprinidae > Cyprinus > Cyprinus carpio. The sequence goes on along the minus strand of NC_056585.1, from coordinate 18,720,957 downwards.
AAGGATGGATTTTTCTTATGCCTATTGTAAAACTTTTATGACTGTCGATAAGGCTGATGGGGCAGGTTATTCATTTTTTACGGGATCTTTTAGTAACAGAATAGATGGATTGTGTTTATAAATCCTAAATAATTGAAGAAAGGAAACAGTCAGTGAAAGGGGGCTTTTATTGAAGGCGATGCCTTTGGTGCACGAAGCCATGAGAGTTATTAGCTTCATGCCACGTCTTTTTGCCTCACTCATTTAAATTCACTCTGTACACTCTCACACAACTCGTCTTCCATTCATTCCCATGTTCGTACGCGTACATCTTTCCTTGGGGTAGGCATTGTATTTATCATTCTTTAGGGTGGATGTTTTTTTTGTGACTTAAAAGAGGTTATTTTTTTTGTGAATCTAGATGCTTTGTGGTTGTGTATTTGAGCAGATCCTTACTAAAGAAGACCCCCTGCTCTCATGTGTGTTACATTAATTATATCAAGATCTGACATCTGACCCAAACGTTCACTTAGCATGTCTCCCATGCCCTGACCTATTTAAATAGCCGATCAGTCACCCGGACCATGGCGAACGAGGTGCTGACAATGACTGATATTGTAATTGAAAAGCGGCGATGTTTTACAGTTTGCATTTTGTTTATGTATCACTATTTGCAGAGTTGCCAATGAGGAACGAGCTTTCAGATCTAATAAATTGGAGCCAAGTGCCCTCCACCCTCAACCGTCCCGCTGTTGTCAGTCATCTCCCCTCATAATAGGAAAGCGGGCCTCTACAATAATTGCTTTGATGGTCCAGCCTGAACAAATCACTTCTGGGCATAGAAAGAGGCCTTGGAGATGGCAGCCAGAGAGAAAAGGTGGGAATAAATTAAAGCACTTTGCGTTCCTTAGGGGCATGTGTCCCAGATTTCTTCAAAGAATAAAAAAATATATATAGAGTAGGGGGGAAATATGCTTTCTTTCTTTGCTTTAGGAATAAATGTAGCAATAAATGCAGAAATACACATCCACTGACCATCATAGTGAAATGGGTTATTCACAAAGAGACAAAAGACACTACATAGTTAACTGACATGTGAAGAAAGGGGGATTTGAGTGGAAATAATCTGATTTCGAACGGGGCTCACTTTATAGAAGTACCTCTGGTTGGCTCTTTGTGCGGCAACAAAAGTTTCTTTCTCTAAATAGAAGGCTTTGAATGTTTTAAGGCTTGTGAAAGGGGGACTAGTGGATGTTCCAGGCTAAACTTTGCCAGGGGCCCCGCTGCTAGGCCTTAGTCCAGGATTAGGCTTGTGGGATTTAGTGAAGGTTTGGGTAGGGGTAATTTGGATTGTACTAAGATGGACTGACGCTGATGTCCATTTTGTTTTTTGTGTGTGTTCTGAAAGGGGTTGTCACAAAGGACACTGCATAAAAGGCAAAAAAAAAAAAAAAAAAAAAAAAAAAAAAAATGGTGTTCTCATGAGTTTATTGGCTACAACAGTGTAATATTTTATATATGTTGTTAATTTATGTTATGACGAAATACATTTCAATTTTATTTTATTTTTTTTATAACTACTACTACTTTCCATGCGAATATATTTTAAAATGTCCTTTATTCCTGAAACGGCAAAGCTGAAGTTTTAGCTCAGTGTCATGTGATTCTTCAGAAGTCATTGCAATATGCTGATTTGGTGCTCAGTTATTATCAATTATTATTGGTGCTCAATTATTAATTATGGTTCTTACTGTTTTTTGCTTACTACTTATCTATGTTGAAAGCCACTTGTTATTTTGTGGAAATTTTAATGATGAATAAAGAATAGCATTTATTTGAAAAATAAATCTTTTATAAGCAAATCAGCATATATTTGCATATATTTAATTCCTATTTTATATCCTACATTTATATTCTACATTATACTACAACCTAATATTGTGGCAGTGAGTCTTGCATGCGCATGAACGACTTATATTTTCTTCAGAAAATGTGAAACTATCACATAAAGCCGTAATCAGATAGTGTGTTTGATAATTGCATCTAAGAATAGCATTAAAGTGAAGATTGAGCGAAGTGAGGGGCATTGTTCAAAATGGGCGGAGGAGTTTGCACATTTTGGCGAGATGCCGGTGCATAGGGCAAACTCTATAAAAGTTTCACACATGACCTCTTAATTACAGCTGCTGGGTTCAGTGTGCATGGCATCATCAATCCACAGCACCACACAATGCTGCCTCCCTCTGCCTCTGGCACAGCGTGCGAATGTCATCCAGAATGACTTGACTTCCCAGGGGCAGAATTGTTTCCCAAGCTCTGGAGGCACGCCCCTCTTTAGTTCCAGCAGTGCTCCCACCAGCCCCCATCCCAACACTGACTGTTTGCTTTTGCTTTTTAAACCCTTATTTTTTCCATCCCAGTCCCTCTGACAGTCTACTACATTTCTTTGGAAGTGCAGGTGCTCCCAGTGTCCCTGCTTTAAGAACAACTGGAATCAACAGGTCAAACAAAGGTTTTTTAAAAATAATTCAGTTAATTGAAGTGAAATTGTTGACATATATAACTGGTAATTGTAGGGAAAGTAGTAATAGTGCTGAAGAGTTACTTTTAAAAGTACTGTATTGCATTACAATGTTGTGTTACTCAGTATAAAAAAAGTAACTGCTGACAGTTTCAGTAGAAACTAATGTTAATTTTAAGTTGATGTTATCTTTTCTAACTATCAGCTAATTGGGACTCTGTTTGAAGTGTTGTTTTTGCTGTTGACTAGTATATAATAAATTGACCAATGCTAATTTATGTCTACATTATTTTTTAATTCTTATTTTAATACTGTTCAACGGTTTATTTTAGTCATTGAGTTATGCCCTCTATCACAACATGGGAGAAGGGAGAGGCTTTCAGTTGTACTTTTCAGTTGATAAATTAAAAAATTAAAAATTGGGAAGTAGCTTTCATTAAGTGTTTTGAATAGCAACAGTTCATTTAAATGTTTTTAGTGTCCTTGGTTCTGTAAGTATTGTACCCATTCATTTTTAAAGTGGTGATTTCTCTGCAAAATCATGGGTAATGTAGTTTTTCTCCTGGAATTCCACTGCTAAACATGAATATTAAAAAAAATGCCCTGGTTTTAATCTAATACCATTGATTAATCAACCTCGTAGCTCACAGTAGGTCTCTGTTAAAGCTTTATAAGCTATTGTTTAATATTAGTTTTTTACTTTTGGAACCCAACTGTTGCACTCTATTATGGTGTAAATGTAACAAGTGTTGCACTAATTTTTACTTGAGAATGTAGTATGAGTCTATAACAGTGATATGGGTAATAAAATCCCTGTCCACATCATTATCGATTGTCACTGAAGAGATGTTAAAAACTTAATGAAGAGCTGCATCACTCTCAGGGCCCCTCTTCATCAGTGCGCAAGGCTCATTTCCAGCATCTGTCTCGGCTGTCAATTACAGATATGCCCTTAAGGGTGAGGTGTGATCATATCTTTTTGCATCAGAATTCTGTCTCATCCTTGTTTCAGACTAACTTTCCACTGTCATTCTTTGTTAAGAAAACAGCTAACAAGTGTAGCCACATGGCTGCTTTTCTTGTGAAATAGAAAAATCAGATTTAGCATGCAGATGCTCAATTAAGGCAGCACCGCATCTCGCAGCAAAGGACAAGCTGTGTCTCCAGACGCTGAAGCAGCCATGTGTCTCAGGTAAGTGTCGGAGCCTTTGCCTTTCCCCATTCATAATTAACTCTCTCCTCCATAATTCAGCTTTTTTCTCCTCTATCCTGTGATACAACATCACTCCATGCTAGTTAGCTGAGCAGACATGTGTGCCAGATCCCCATGACATTCCGCTGACACACTTCTCCAGGACTGATGGTGAGGAGTGTTATGGGGTTAAAACCAGACCACATCTGTTGTCGTCTCACATGGTCTATTCTGTCTGCTCTTGTACAGCGTTGTGGTGGAGAATTGTGTTACTTTGCCTTCACTGAGTTGCACCGTAATAAAGCCTGATGGCTGTGAGGAATTAATATATTCCTGGTTTTGTGTGTGCTTGTGTCACGTGATAAGGAAAGGTCAGAGCCCTCTGATATGCCTGGCCTAGGAGAAGAGTTTTAATTCGCCTGCTTCTGTTAAGCAGCAAATTGAATACATTGGAAATAGTGCAGACTTAAGCTGGCCTTGCTAATGTAGGATGTTGTAGAGATAGAAAGAGCGAGTGAGCTGAATGGCTATAGAGTACTCAAGTCCATACTTCATTGTCATCGCACCTTCTCTCTTCACTACCAGCTTATTTACTGCCCATGGCTGAGGTTTAGAGAGACAGAGAAGAGAGATGGACCTCCTGTTTTTTTAGGTTAATTTGTGGCACAAATCCTAGGTGGATACATCTCCTGTATTTATTATTCATGTCTTTTTTCTTTATTTTTTGTTGTAACACATCAAATGGGTAATTTCACACGTGTATCCTGATTAAACTTAAACATGTGGAATGTACCACTTCCAACCAGAGGGGGGACCAACTTCCACATTTCCGTATAGTATTTGCTTCACTTTGAAACAGCGAATCTTACGTTGTCAGCTATAGTGAGACGTTTTCAAGCACAGCTGACAGACACCGGGTCCTCCAGTGTTATATTCGTGAGCTTGCGTTTAAAAAAAAATAGCTCTAGTATCTATAGTTTTTCCTCACGTTCACCTTGAAGCCTGTGTTGCACAAATTGAGCATACCAGCCAACCTGTGTGTCAGCCCTGGAGAGAACAAACTGTTGATACTAGCCTTTTTTTCCATGGCTGACAACCTGTGGTTTTTGGCTAAATCTGATAAGGCGACGGCAATGGCTCAGCGTGACATGGTTGCTACACTGTTGCACCTTTGATGCATCTGAAAATGTGAGAAACTTTGCCTCGTTTTGAAGATGCTTGTCCTTTTCTGGGTCATGTCATTTGCATAGCCAGTGTTTAGGACAGGTTATGAAGCATTCTTGATTCACATGCAAATTCAAGTGGTTATCTGCTGCAGGAGCTGATGAACAATGGGGTGTTCAAAACATAAGGCCCACAAGAGGAAATGAAAGTCCACCTTTTTCAGCTCTGCTGATTCCATTATAGACACTATTATTGGCTTTGAATGGCAACATCTATTATCTGAAGCCATTTTATTGGACGGGGATAGTCTTTTAATAATGCCAGCATTAATCAAAGAAACCCCAGTGCAACTTGATGATGCCCTGACCCTCTCACAAGTATATAGTGTGACAGTGCAAGGTCACTCCTTCCTGTCATGTGGTTGTCACTTCCTCTAACCTCAACCCAGAGAGCTCACAATTATTAGGTACAGTTGTCATTCAGGAGTAAACAGGAAGTGAACTCTCTGCCAGACGCAGAGATTCTTTGAATGGCATCGCCTCAGTCGCTTTTATCCAATCTTGCATCTTTTTATAGGGACATTTGTGAGGCTTTTAGCTAAGCAAGGTTGAGAATGCTTACCCTCTGTTTTAGACACCCCCTCACCTAAGTTGACATACAGTTCACTAATTGCGCTGGCAGTTACCCTGAAGCAGCCTGGGATATAGTACGTTTTCTCAAGCGTACAGGCTTGTGATGTCAAACCACTTGAAACTGAACCTGCAACCTTTTTGTTCAGTAGGCCAGATCTTGAAACACTATGCTTCCACCAAGGCAGCACAAGAAATACAGCACATCTGATGCATTCTGGGAAAGAGTTTATGTATAAAATGCAATCCCAGTTCAATTCTAAATAGATATATCTAGATAGATGGATGGATGGATGGATGGATTGATGGATGGATGGATGATAGATAGAGATTCTCTGACAACCACTGAAATCCATCCATATAATGAGTATTATAGGTCTTTCCTGGCTGTTTTCCATCTTTCCTTTAAATGTCATAACATTTGTGATGATCAGTATTCATAGTGTGAATGTAAGGAATTTATAGTGTGTATAAATGAGAAAGTGGAGCAGTTTTTCGCAGGGAGCTATGAATAGAGTAGAGCCTGTGGCAGAGGGCAGGAAGGGGAGGAGAAGGAGAGCAACTGGAGTGTTTGAATAAGAAGCCTTCTCAATTAAATGCTAATAGAAAGCTCTGGGGAGATGCTGTTGTGTTCTCACAGGTAATGTCTGTTTTTTCTCTCTCTCCTAGTCCCTTATGGTTTCTGATTTCATCTTGACAGGAATTTATAATGCCCTGTAAAGTTTACAGCATGCTGTTGTCCACAGTCTCAACTCCTTATTCAGTGGAGTAGCTGCACACCCAGATATGGTGGAGTCAGGAATTGTATAAATGATGATATATTCTACGATGCCATGATGTTTATTCTTTCTCCTTTGGTTCTGGTTACGGTGGAAAATTTAAGTGTATATTTATTTTTGGCTGAAGGATGAAGTTGGTCAGAAAATTCACTTTCCTGTGCCCCCCCTCAGTGTCTAATAGACCCTAAATAATGACATGAATAAATATATCTCTGCAATCTGCTGACTAAATATGCCTGTTTGTAATTGAATATAAATAAAGACATGAATAAATAAATCTGTGCAATCTGCTGACTAAATGTGTGATTTGTGCTTTAGTCTGAAGTCGTTCATACACACATTCCCAAATTGTACATCAGGATACTATGACAGCATCAAGGGGTGAACTCGTGTTCAGAAAAAAATGTTTTTATTTGCCAATCATTTGAATGACAGCTCCGTTTGATTAGAAAGATCTTATCTTAAAGTACTAATTTACTTGATGTTGATGGCTTGATGGCTCGAGATCAAAGGAGGAAGCAAAAATTCCAAGTTACATGAAAACTAACAACTCCTTCCTGCGCCAGCAGTCAAGAGCCTAGCTTTTTAAGAATGTGTTTTGCCAAAATAAAGCTAATTGGTTCTGCTCAGGGCCAAGTGGATAGCTCAAAAAGAGTTTGCAGTTGCAGTTGACAAGTTGACACATTCCGTTCTCATGGAAAGTAAGGCTTTGTGAGATTGTTTATTTCCATGCAATGTTCCATTTGCAGGGGCTCAATTCGCCAGGCCCGTCACCTCTGCGGCTTAGCCTTAATCTTCATTTAACCAGAGCCCAGCAAAGAGGCTGATCACCATTTTTAGATTTTCAAGCCTTTATTTAATTCTTTATTTTAATGTTTTTCATGTGGCAGCTGGAGAATAGACAAAGGTATGCTGTTATTAGAGAGGCATACCATTGTGAAATATTTGAATTGTTCAATAATTTTAGGCTTAAGATATATGTTTAAAGTGCACTAAGTATTTTATTTCCACAGTTTACCTGTGAAGAAATTTCACAAAAAAATAAAATAAAAATAAAACATTGTGTTTCTTTCACATATTCGAAATGAAACAGGTTGCCTTACGGAAGGTGCAGTGGTGAGGTGACATCAACATTCAAATAATTTTCACCTTATCATGGTTACCACCCCTGAAATTTCACTTCTGGATTAAATAAATGTCTTTTTAGTTGTGATAGTGCCTCAGACCTAATCACATTCACACTGGTGGGGCACTGCAGTCTAAGTTATTAATTATTTACTGTGTGTTTAAATATTAGGTGTTACAAAATAAGTGCTCTAACTTAAAAATACAAGCAACATTATGCTACATCTAGGACTATGTGTGTGTGGGTGTGTGTATGACCATGGACCACAAAACCAGTCATAAGGGTCAATTTTGAGATTGAGATTTATACATCAAATAAGCTTTCCATTGATGTATGGTTTGTTAGGATAGGACAATTTGATGTACCTATTTGAAAAGCTGAGGGTCCAAATTAATCTAAATATTGAGAAAATTGTCTTTAAAATGGTCCAAATAAAGTCCTTAGCAAGGCATATCACTAATCAGAAATTAAGTTGTAATATATATACAGAAGGAAATGTACAAAATATCTTCATGGAACATGATCTTTACTAGGCATAATAGAAAATTTATCTTTTTGACTCATACAGTGTATTTTTGGATATTGCTACAAATAAACCCTGTGATACTTAAGACTGGTTTTGTGGTCCAGGGTCACATATAGAAGGATTTTATGCTGTTCTGAGTACCTGTTTCATATCTGTGGCCTACTCAGCTGATTTGCCTGGCTCTTTAGAGGAAAGCTCATTTCCGGCCCTGTCTCTACACAGTTAATTCCTTCCACTGTCATTTCTAGTGACACAAGTAAACCTCAAAAGTCCAGTATCCCTCCAGCCCATATGTAGGCCTGTGATTGTATGAATAATCTCCAGGTCCCATATGGCTGAATGTCCTGGTGTATTTGATCAGAGCAGTGATGAAGGGGTGCAGGCGTCACAGTGCGTTTGTTCTGCCATGTTTGTTGCACGCTCCCGTGGCATGCCTTCGCTGAGCAGACGCTTGCAATTTACCTCGTCAGGAGCATGTGGGTGCCCACAGCACACCCCGCTGGCACGTCAACGTTTAAACTGATCAGAGTGCGGGCCGCAAAGCGGTCTTCCTCTGCCATGCTCCCCTGACTCACCCCTTCCTCAGCAATCACGAGCAACACTACTGTCATTTATAAACTTTTAATATCTGCTCCTGTGGGTAATGGCTAATTTCTCCCAGCACATGGCTCTTCATTAAAAGTTGATTTCTGTCAGAGAGGATCCCTATCACATTAGCTCCAGTCAGTTGGATGGGTATAGGTTTTATTAATTTATTTATTTTTATGTAATCTGCTTTGCAATTTCTATTTTTAATCACACCACAGCCATTGAATGGCTGGAAGATCTCTCTCTCTCTCTCTCTCTCTCTCTCTCTCTCTCTCTCTCTCTCTCGCGCTCCTGCTCAGCTCCGTTTACTTTCCTCCCCCTTTTTGTCTCATGTGTGTTACTCTATGCTAATAACACTGTTCAGGAGCCTATAGCAAGAAGGAAATTATTGATAAAGTAAGGATAAAGTGTGAAACAGCATCATGAAATTTATCAGTTTGGATTGGAGTGCAGCTGGTGTTCTCAGAGCACAGCTCACTTCGCTGGCACTTAGCTGCTAGTTTAGCACTTCAAGATGAGAAAAATCAATGCGTTTCCAGCAGTTTTTTCTCTCCCTTTTCAGCCTGTTCTTTCACGAACATGAAAGGCTTTCCATGTTCACCTGCTCCACTCATTGTATTCCTTGAGACAACCACTCTTATTGGTGTTTTTTTTTTCTTTTTTCTGTTATATGATATAGATGTTTTCTTTTATTCTCCTGCTACGAGAGTACCTACTGAAACTTACTGAAATTTTCTGATACCAACTGAACCTGGCGGCAGTGACATCATCGACAGGTCTTGTGCAGACGCCCTGCAATTACTCCAACTCGGCCCAGGCTGCGCCTACAGCAGCAGCGATCATTAGCTCCATCATTACAGATGCCGAGGGAGGATGAGCCTTGCTTAACACAACCACGGCCTGGCTCTCACCCTGGCTCACAAGGTTAGCCCAGGTCGACAGCATGTGATGAGTGAGTTTGTGTGTGTTTGTGCCGGTGCTGGGCAGCAGGCTTGTTGTACTGACCCTTCCACCTTCTCACTGCCTGTGTCTTGTTTTTCTCTCTCCCTCTCACTTTTGTATGCCTTTTTTTGGCAAGAAATCAACATTAATGAAGCTCTTGCATCTCAGGGTTCACTCAGGGTTCCTGCACAGCTATATCAGACCATGTGTTTGTTTGTGTCTTTAGCTCTGAGCTGAGAGACCCGTCGCTAGTGTTTTAACAGGCGAACATGCAGGTTGTTAAGGATCAGCCTTGCTACAGCAGTAAATTACTTTCGTGTTGACAGGGCAAACATTGCTCACATTCTCAACTTATTCATTAGGGCCTTGGGAGGAGTATTCAGTTCTACTTTCTCCATCTCTGCAGCCAATGGCGGGAAAGGTATGGGAATTATCCCGCGTGAGAGACCAGTGGAGGAAGTAGAGGATCAGCAATCTCTGCCAACAGTGACATTTTCTTCTGTTTGTATATAGAGCATCTGTTTCACCTTGAATGAGGTTGCACTTTCGTGTCTTATTTTAATTTTAAACCACATGGAGGATTGTTGTATGGCAGTGTTGTGTGTAACAAAATTATTTTTAGTCAAACTTGGAGCCTTGACAGCAACAGTGCAGTGGTAGTAGTAGCTTTCTGTAACACAAAGAAACGTAGTTGCATTTTTATGTGTGTGCGTAGGCTGCTTGGGGTAGCATGTTAACCAGAGGAGCAGCCGGTCCACCAGATGTTCCCTCCCTCAATGGACTTGTCACAGAGGGACCTTTAGTCTCTTACCTGCTCTCAGCTCCAGACCTTCTGCGCTGGAGGTTTGCTCTGCCCTCTTTTCAGTCCTGAACCTCTCAGGTCTGACTGATCACTGTCCAGTTTCAGTTTTATCTACCTGACCAAAGGGTCACATACTTTATTCTTTCTCTTTATTCTTTCAGATACTCTATATTTTTTTAATGCAGTATTTATTTTTCTGCCCTTTTATATGTGTGTGTGTGAGGGGGGTATAAATGATGAAAGTTATTTTATATGTCATCCATACTAAAATTTTAAACATTTAAACATACAAGTTACTCTCCCTCATTATCTGTATACAGCTTTAACTTGTTTTAACATTAAAAGATTTAATTTTTATAAAACCTAAAAAAAGAGCACATCTTAGATTAAATATTAGTAATTTTAATATGTAATGTGTGAAGAAAATATCAACAAACACCTAAGATTTTGTGAGAATGTGTTGATGCCTTATCTAGCATGTATCTAAAGGTGAGCTTCACTGCTTCCCAAATGAGTTCTGGATGGAAAGGTCAAATCTCATGCAAGTCACTGAGAAATCTTATGATTAACATGGAAATCACTGTGCAACAGTATTGCTTGCTATGAGGTTGCAAAGCCTTAACCATTATAATTCTGCATATTGTAGGGAAAGTGGTAAGTGAAAAAGTCATTCATTGTTGTCCACTGTGAAAAAAAAACTAACAAAAAAAAACTATTTAACAATTTTTATAATTCTGAATATTGTAGTGTTGTAATTTACTGCACTATTAGAGAAAAGGATAATTTGAAATATTTTATTTTAGTTTGTTAACTGTAGTATGTTTTCTTATGCATATTTTTTATTCTTTTGTAAATATTTTTGTTTACAACATGCAGTTACTGCATTTTATTCGGAACAAAAAAGTTCTCTCCATGGGCCATCAATCTCTCAGCCATTTGTAAACATAAACTTTTACCAATTTACACTTATTTTTAATGATGATCTTTCTTTTTGTACAGCGTGGTATGAAAAAGAATCAGAAATGTTTGTACAGACAAAGAGGATGAGAGGAGGGGGGAAAAAAAAGTGTTGATTGTCAAACCAGTTCAGAGCATTTTGACACATTCGTATGACTTTTAAAATGTATGTGAAGAGCCCTCTCCCGGTCTTTTTGGAACATAAATAGCTCCCCTCCACAAAAGAAAGTGAAATGAGGTACGAATTGCTGGTAAATTATTTCCTGTTCTTGTGGATAATAGGCTACCTTGTGTGGCCTTTGATTTTCTCTCTTTTTGTCTCCTCCCCTCTGTGTTTATTCAGCCATCTCTCTGCAGCTCTGCTGGAATCCATATTGATAGCTGTCAGGCGGTGTTGTTGGGCAGCAGGCAGAGGGGGTTGTGAAACTAGGGGTAGGGGAGATGTTGTATGGAGGGCACATCTGTCAGAACTCATGTCTCAACCCATGCTGTGATGCGAAGGGTACTGTCAGGAGATGGGGGAGAGCCAGCACAGGTATGCCCAGTGCATGCACTGTCCTCGGGCTGGAACTGGCTGTGACACCCTGGTGGAATGGTGGAAAAGAAAGCACCCTCATGTACTGAGCTGACAGGAAAGATCTGTTCACTTCACTTGAAGGCCGATCCTAATTTGATCAACTAGTCTAGTTGGCAGTAATTGCTCTTGTGGAACCTGCGGACTTCCACCAGTGAGTCAAATATGATGATTCCAGTTGGCTGCATTGTATAATGTCTGTATTTTATTTGTTTTTTTGGATCTTGGTAATTTCTCTTGTTGTGTCTGTTTGTTGATTTTTGCTACTAATTTATCCCAGGGAAGGCTTATGGACACAGGTGTGTAGCCGCAAGGCAGGTTTTCCCAAGAAGGCAGGGTATGGACTGGTGTGTGTAGGTGAGGGGGGTTGTTTCGCATTTTCCTGCACAGCGCTATTGGTTTTGACCATTTATGGGCAACAGTGCCCAAGTACATGTTTTTTGGTCTAACTGTGGTAATTATGCTTTGAAATCAGAAGGCAAGAGAAAAAACACTGGAAATTGCAGGTCTGTGGGAGGTTTTGAATGTGGGCAACACATTTTTTTTCTCTGTAGGTACACGTGTTTTGAGCTGACGGGACTATGCGCTTATTGCCGGCAGGTGTGAGTCTCACATTTTATCTCACCCGCTCCCCTGCAGCACATTTCATGTAACGACGTTATTACCGGGAGACTTAATCAAACTCACTAACAATAGCTCACACTGACAGGCGTCCAGGCAGCTGGTGCATAATGCTCTGCGAATATTCACAGTGCCCCAGCAACCCCATCTGCCCGCTTAATCAAGTTCTCTCAGTCACCCAGGGAACAGGAAAGTGAAAAGGTGGAGTGGGACGGCACTGCTCGTTGAAACTACAGCCATTCACTGAGGAAGAATAGGGACATGAAGACACTGGGGAACTTTTTAGGTCTATTTTAGTGCTTGAAATATGAATGAAAATTCTGGAATTATTTACTCACCCTCCTACCTGTATGAATACTCTGGCCACTCTTTTCAACATTATGAAAATGAATTAGAACAGAAAGTTATTCACTGCCCTACATCCTTGACATCTGATCTAGTTCACATTTGGCCCAATCTCAAAAGATCTGATTGTTCAAATATCACCTTAGATGGATAGTTTTATTCATAGAAATATTGTGGAGCATGATGTTGCCATATATAAAGGTTTAAAAATAAAAATGTTGCCACATTCAAATTAAGATTTTAAAATGCAGGCTAATCGTCACTAATTAAACAAGTATACTGTATGTTCAGCTAATTGACAGCCTCTTACATGTATGCTTCTCGTAAACAAATAGTGAATATACATATAAACAGCCTTTTAATTAACAGAGTAGAATAATCATGGCTGATACATGCAAACAAAAAAAAACAAAAAAACTGGACGCAAGAACAGCTGTTACTTCTTGCCCAACTAGTTAATAAAAACAAGGATATAATCGGCGAGTTATGAGCTACTTTTAGCCTTAAGAAGTTTTGTGAATATGGGCCCGTTATGAGCTACTTTTAGCCTTAGTAATTTTTGTGAGTTTGGGGAATGATTTTTTAACGTTGTTTTGCTTTGCTTGGTGATTACTTATAACATGGATCGTGGAGGAGAAGAAATGTTCAATAATGTTAATTTATTTTTCTTTTCTCACAAAAAGTACGGTATCACTCAAAGCTGTAATATGACTATATCACACTTTCAGCTTCTATGGTCCTCTTATTGTGCTTTTGCATATGTATACAGAAGTTACAGAAGTACAGAATAGCCATGGCATCATGGCCATGTTCATGCTAGCACAGTTGTTGTCCTGTTGTTATCGTCCTGTTTGAGCATGCTCGGGCCCATGCAGCTCTATAAAAGAGTGATGTAGAGCCTTAGAGAGACCCTGTGTACTGCACTTTATTCAGGAATGCTGACTTATTTATAGGTGTTGGAATTATGTTGTTTGCTTGTTTTATTGAAAAGCTTGCGGGTAAAGTGGCGACAGGCTGGCATGTGAGTGTGATCTCTTGAGGGCCCCCCTGCAGAAATCTTCTTCCCGATAAATAAGTCAGCGTTGATGAATATTTCATTCACATGCAATCCATTGTCGCCCGCAGGTCTGTGGGGACTTGTCGTCGCTCCACGCACACAGCAAAACAACCTCCCCCAGGTCAACCAATCCTTCGTTGTTGGCATTCTGAAAGAGACACTGTTGCAGTCCCCATAATTAGCTCAGCTCGCACGTTTATGGTTCTGATGGATAATATGAGAAAAATTGTATGAGGCCTATAGTCATGTGACATCTGGCTGCATTGTATTTCACATTCACAATTGCATCTGAGCATCAATCGGACTGATTTAGCGGCGCATTTGTCACTTTTCATATGCCGTAACCTATGGTTAGGAGACGCATGCACAAGAAAAGTTAAAACCCCCCAGTTAGGGAGGGAGCAATAAATAGCAAGATTTGTCACTTTTCATATGCCGTGAAATATGGTTGGTATGTGAGTGGAAAAGAGAGTCAAAAAAGGAAGTGGAAGGAAGTGACCAGATTAGAAGTCAAACAGTAATTCTGGGTGTTCAAGATAGATTAGAAGTCAAACAGTAATTCTGGGTGTCCAAGATAGCAGTAGAGGTATGGTTTGCTTTTAGCAAGCAAGTTTTTTATAATAATTGTTTAGGGAGATTATGTAAATTGATTATTTGTGGGCATCACTCAGTCCAGACTCTTCACCAAATGGGTCAGAGGTTTTTTGTGAAAATGGTCCTCCATGATCTTTATGATCTTTTGGTGAGAGAAGAGATCCACTGAAAGATGAGTAAATAAATAAAGAAAGTGCGAGCAGAATGTTTTATTTAAGTGAAGGTTTGCATTGTGTATTCTCAGATAGAGTGGGGGATAAGCTATCTTAGGCACTGAATTAAGAGAGGGTGACTTTTGTTTGGTTGCTTGGAAAGATGTTACTCTAATGGATTCAATGTAACTGTTTTTACTGTGTGCGAACTTGGATAGATGGGTCACCTGTTAGAGTTTGATTTAAAATTCTGAATGTTTGCTTTCACATGCTTCCTTTCTCATCTCAACGTGAAGATGGGATTAGTAAACAGACCGCAGCTGCGGTAATGGTCTATTTTTGCCCCTTTGTATATTTCATTAAGGAAAAGAGTTTGTTGGACACGATTCCCTTGGCGTCTTTAAAAGTCTCAGTGTGACCTCCTGAGCTGCTTCAGGTGGCGTACTTTCTTACATCAGTCAGTTTCCCATTGGGAGGATAGTTCACCCACAAATGAAAATTCTTTCATTATTACTACAAATTAAGATTCTCTCATCATGTTCACTCTTACGCTGTTCCAAACATTATGTCTGTATGTTTTCTTCTGTGGAAAATGTGAAGTTTTCAAGAATAAAGAATTGTACTGATTGCTCTTTTCAGTGCATTTAGTCCCCACAATTAATAGGATTTTGTGTTTCAAAAATGACATTAAAAGAAGCATCATGAAGTATCATAGATTTAGACCATATGACTTTTAACATGCAAAACTAAGTTGTTACCTACTGATAAGTCTATCCCTCCAGTAACCTGCTAACGCTACAAACAAATCAAAAGAACCAGATCAGATTGCATCATCCAAAGAAAGCATATTTAATATATATTTTGTTGTTTAATTGAATGACCTGATTCATTATGACCTGATCATATCTGACTCAAAAGAATCCTTTGTTCATGAACTACATTACAGTATATTATACATTAATACTTCACTTATAAACCCTCATGAACATGCCAAGAGTATGACTTCTTTAATTTCAAGTTCGTTTGACAAACCTATCATATGGCTTCAAGAGATTTGCATTTGTGCACATTCTCTGTCACTGCATGGACATTTTCAAGATTTCTTCTTTTGTGTCCCCCGGAAGAAAACAAATGGGTTTGTAACAACATTTAAATGTTGACAGAATTTTCATTTTTGAATCAAGTAACCTTCAAAGGAATTTTTCATTTTGATATTTTTTTTTCTCTGATTTGCTGAATGACTCGTATTCCAGCACTCCACCAAGAGTAATTAAGATGTGCAAATGGTATCTTGAGACCTTGTCAGCAGAAAGCAGCTTTTTCACTTCCGTCCCTCCATTTTCACATTCTTCCACCCCACCACACATCACTACTCCATCACTCTCATTTCACATTCCATGACAATCTCACCCACTGATTTATTACACGGCTTCCATCTTGTGTCTGCCTGTGTATCTGTGTATGTGTTTGCTCAACATATATTCAGTGTGATGTTCATCATGTGAATTTATAGAGCGCTCCCCCCACGGTGCTTATGTGACATCAGATTTAATGGATGAGAAGACAGTGGCATGTCTGTTCACTCATGTCTGTTCTGGTCAACTTGCTGTTTCACACTCACCCATTTTTGATTTATCCAAAATACAATCATGTTTGAAAGAAGAAATAGGATTGAAGAATCTATCGATCTATGTCATATCAACACTATCCATCTGTGTTTATCTTTCTTTCTATCTTTTTTTTTTTTTTTTGCAATCACACCAGCCATTTTCTTCCTCTATTTGTTTAGTTATCCATCAGTCTATTTACCTTATCATGCTGCCAAACCATCCATTTACACTTCCATCTGTCTGTCAGACGATATCGTGGTATCCATTTGTCTAACTACATATCTTCTCTGTCTACTTACCCCACTGTCAGTCAAAGCTTCTCTTTAACTGTGCAGTTTTCTTTAGCTGGGGAATAGCATTGGTTTGGTTAAGCTTGTCTTTAGCTTCTGATTCATGCAGCCACCTCCAAGTGCATGCTTAATCACAGCTGATAGTTCATTCAGATTTTCGTATTATGGATAAATTACATTTCTTTTGTGCTTATAATGTTGTATTCATGAAACACAGCCCTGCCTGGCCTTTAATAGGAGTTCATCCAAATGCTCATTCAACTGGCAAGCCAGATCTCTGCTGGGTCACTATCAGTTTTGAAGGATCAGTATGGTGCTTTGTGGCCTAGCGCACATGGTCCTTATGGATTAGCCACTCACCTTTCCTGAGTTGAACTTGGGGGGCAATGTTCCCGCCAGAGGCCCCATCTGCCCCCCATGTTTCAGCCATGATGCTAACACAGTGCACTAAGAACAACAGTTTTTGCATCTCAGTTTATGAATTGCTGAGAGACACTCTCTCTTATAATGACTAGCTCTGAAATGACATTTTGGAATTAGCAGTAGAGGTGTAGAATGAGATACATAAGAAATGAGTCCTATCTGTTTGTCTGTCTGTCTGTCTGTCTGTCTGTCTGTCTGTCTGTCTGTCTGTCTGTCTGTCTGTCTGTATATAGTGATTGTCTGTCTGTCTGTCTGTCTGTATATAGTGTCTGTCTGTCTATCTATCTATCTATCTATAGTGTCTGTCTGTCTGTCTGTCTGTCTATCATGTTTATTTAATATTGTTGAATGATAGTGATCTGTCAGATTATTTAATGTCTTTTGTTTGTATGTATATATATATATATATACACACACACACAAACAAAAGATACATAATAAATATACACAGAACACATATATTATGCAAACAAAACATTTTTGTATGCAATTAATTGTTTGACAGCACTAACACAAACACACACACACACACACACACATATATATACTGTATATATGTGTGTGTGTGTGTGTGTGTATGTGTTATATATGTGAAACAATTAATTGGATACAAAAATGTTTTGTTTGCATAATATATGTGTTCTGTGTATATTTATTATGTATATATAAATACACACATATATTTTGAAAATATTTACATGTATTTGCATGTCTATATTTATATTCATATAATTTATATTAGAAATAAATATATTTAATATATATACATTACATACATTTTTCTTAAAAATATATACAGTTCACATACATATATTATGTAAACAAATTTTGGATGTGATTTAATCGCGATTAATCATTTGACAGCACTCATATATATATAAATACATATTTATGTATGTGTGTGTGTGTGTGTATATATATATTTGTGTGTGTGTGTACTGTAATTCAGGTGCTTCTCTTTTATTGGAATTGTTATTTGATCTGTAATGATTTGTCTCATTATTCATCATGTAAATAATGAATTTAATATTGATTTTAATGATTTTAGATCAAATATTCAACTATTTTGTCAAACTGCATGAATTTACATATGAGCTTAAGTGTTTTAATAAATTTTTGTTTTGTAAATTAATTCTATTCAATCTCACAGATCCCCCCTCAAAATTCATCAAATAAATGGGAAACAATACATAAGTACATTTTTTTTATTTATTTTTTTATTTTATTTTTTGGTTGGGGGGTGGAAGGTGAGTGTTTGAAAGCACAAGCTGTATTTCTGTTACTGCATAAGCACATTCCTGTTTGACTGCTGAAGTTCACCTCCCTACAGTGCTGCAGAGGTGATGATTAGCGCTGTAGATTAGCCTTGGGCTGCAATCTATTGGAAAGTATTTTTCATCTGATGGTTTGATGCATGTGTGTGCCTTTGCTTCAATGCTCCCTTCTTTTAAGTTACTTTTAGTTTTAGATCTTAAATTCTGCCAAGCTGGTCCACCACTCAGAGACTGTCTTGTCCGTCTTGAGGATCCCAATGAGAAATCTTGGCAAGTGTGACCGTCAGTCGTTTGATATCACATCAAACATGGTCCTACTGCTGTGCCTGTAAAAGGGAAAGATACTGGGCCTGCCGGCACTGGGCACCAGCCGTAGTTTCTTGTCCTTTCCCTTGTTTGTCCCGGGAACAGATCTGTCAGGGCCTTCCTGCTGCAGAGATAAACTAGTGCATCTCTCTCTCTCCTATAAAAATAAGCATTTGTTTATCGACATGTGTAGTGATTTCCAGCTCTCCTGTGCCGTATTGTGTGCCGAGCTGTCAAGAAACATTACTCTTAAGGCCTGGCTCTTCTTTCAGCTCTGACCACCCGAGCGAGTGCAGCTGAGCAGGACAATGCAGAGTGCTGGGGGGCAACAGGCTAGCAAGCTTTCACAGAAATCTGTTAAGACATTGCCTTTTAACTAAGGCTGTGGACCTCGCTCTTTATCGAGAGCTTGAAACTTTAATGCACTCTTTAAGGTAGAAACTGTGTAAAGTGAAGGGAGATGCTGGTATCGAATATCTGGGTCACATATCCAAGGTAGCTAGTGTCTAAATGAAGCCTGGCTTTGATTGAAAGGCGTATTAGATGAAAAGGGAAAACTGACCGATTTTGCCATATTTTAATTGCTGCTTTACTTCATTATATTCATTAGTCTGAGTCTTAACAAACTGTCAGATTAGACGTAACACATCTCCCATCTTTGTTTAGAAATGGCTCTGAGAGGGATTTAGGGAGAATGCAGACCAGACCTCCAGCTTATCTGAGCTCTCATCCATCTTGGTTTGATGAGGAAAGCTCATGTTTGCAAGCTCTGCTAGTGGATCTGCGGTGGCTGAGTTTGACAAATGTCCCGTACTTGCTCTAAACATCCGTAATTTCAGCAGAGCGTGGTAACTTAAAGCAGGATTTTAGAGTCTTGTCTCACTTGTGTTTCTGGTGTCTCTCTTGCTTTAGTTAGGGCAGAGAATGCACTTAAGAGCTCACATCTCAATGTGGAAAACATACCAGGATATCATCCAGTACTTAAAGGATTAGTTCATCCCAAAATGAAAATTCTGACAGCATTTACTCCCTCATGTCTTTCCAAATCCGTATGTTTTTCATTTTCACAAAAGGAGAAATTTTAAATAATACAGTTGGGTGTTTCATGTAGATGAAATGAACAGAGACTGGAGCATTCAAGCTCTAAAAATGATGCAAAAGTGCCATTAAAGGTGTCATAAATGTGGTTTGAATTGGAAAACTGGACCAGTCTTTGTGAATTAATCGTTAATTTAATCACCAAGTTCATTGAAAAGATAAGACTCAAAAGAGTGATTGATTTGCTAATCAGGCATCACTACTTGTCTCATGAACATTTTTCAGTGAACACTGACATTTTCAGTGTTTTCCGTTCACAAAGCTACTGTATGACTTTAGAAGAAGAAATATATTGCAACAATTGTATAAACAATATTAATGGTCTTTTTTGCTCCAGTCCTCATTTGCTTTTATTATATAGTAAATGATCTAGATACTTTTTCAGAAGGAAGAAGGTCATAAGGGTTTGGTCTTTGTTAGACATTTTTGAGTAAACAAATTATTTTAAGCTTCTAGTGTGTTTATTAATGTTACTTAGTGTTTGGACATTTGTAGCTTTTCAGAGGCTTACCGAGCAAGATTTTTTGATCAGGGGTTTAATTTTTTATTATTTTGTGATGTTATTTTCAGGAATTTTAAAGGAGTTTTTTCAGAGTTTTTTAGTGTCATTTTTTTATTGTTTTTTTTCTTTTTTTCTAGCATTGAACAACATCTTTTTTTTTTTTTTCTTTTTGATGTGTCTTGTGACATTTTTTTTTTATTTTGATGTTTTTTAAAACACTAATTTAACATAGCTTGGTGAGACAAACAACCTCAAATTAGACCCTGTTATGTGTCTTGTATGCATTATATATACAGTCTTGGTCAAAAGTTTTGGCAATGACATAAATTTTGTGTTTTGCAAAGTTTGCTGCTTAAGCTGTTGTGGTGTCCATTCACATTGTTTCTAGATTGTTGTGTAGAGTGATCAGATGTATTTTAAATAATTGCTAAAAGCTTCATTGGCTAAACGATTTACTGATTTTTGATCCTGGCACAAAATGACCAGCTAACATTAATTGACTAATCATATCAGCAGCACATGTGAAAGTGTGAATGAGTACTAATCAGGTGAAATCATTATCATGCTAATTATATTGTGAGAGCAGACTGATTGCTATAAAAGGAGGGAAAAAGTGCTTCCAATCGTTGTGTTTTTGTTAGCAATGATAATCTCCAAAGAAACACATGCAGCCATCATCACTTTGCATCAAAATGGACTTGCATGCAAGGAAATTGCTACAAAGAATATTACACCTAAAAAGAACCATTTACCGGATCATCAAGAACTTCAAGGAGATAGGTATGACTGCAGTGAAGGATTCTTCAGGACGTCCCAGAGTGTCCAGCAATAGCAGGACCGTCTCCTCCTGAGGAGTCAGCTATGGAATCGTGTCCCCAGCAGTGCAGAGCTTGCTCAGGATTGGCAGCAGGTTGGTGTGAGAGCATCTGCATGCACAGTCAGGCCAAAACCTTTGGACAATGGCCTGGTGTCAAGAAGGGCAGCAAAGAAGCCACTTCTCTCCAAGAAAAATGTCAAGGACAGACTGAAATTCTGCAGGAAGTACAAGGATTGGACAGCAGAAGACTGGTGCAAAGTGTTTTATTTATTTTTTATTTTTTTCTCTGATGAAACTCCCTTCCGACTGTTGGGACATCTGGACAATTGATTGTTCGGAGAAGAAAAGGTGAACGCTACCATGAGTCCTATGATGTGCCAACAGTAAAGCATCCTGAGACCATCCATATGTGGGGTTTTTTTTTTGCTTTTGGAGTGGGGTATTTGGTTATTTTGCAATTATGACAATGAAATGTGTAATGAATGGAGTATGGTATTAATGCATGATGGACTTCTTCCAGCGATCCATGAGCAATTTGGTGATGATCCATGCATTTTCCAGCATGATGGAGCACCATGTCACAAAGCAAGAGTGAAAAAGAAGTGGCTCGAAGATCATTACATTTACATTTTTGGTCACCTGTGGTCATGTGGTCAGTCCACAAAAGGCAAGTGGACAAGCAGAAGCCCACAAGTTGTAATCAACTTCAAGAACTAACAAAGCAAGAATGTATCGCCGTCAGTCAGGATTTGGCCCAGAAGCTAATATCCAGCATGCCTGAGCGTATTCCAGAGGTTATGAATAACAAGGGTCGACGCTGTAAATGCTGACTCATAATTTTTTTGCCAATAACAGCCTTTAAAACTTATGATATGCTTATTGTTGTTTTTCAGTGTACCATAGAATAAATAGGAAAATAATCTACAAATACTGTAGCAGCAAACTTTGCAAAACACAAAATTTATGTCACTGCCAAAACTTTTGGCCATGACTATACAGTGGTGCCCAAAATTATTAGAACACTAGTATTTTCACCAGCTAAAAATGGTTTTAGGTCAGTTATTTCTATATTTTGCTGTAGTGTGTCAGTAGGAAATATCAGTTTACATTTCCAAAAATAAATTTTGAGATTTTTGTTTGCCCAAGGAGTCTGACAACAGCCAGTTCTCCACATAGAGATCTGATCTCATCATCATCCAGTCTCTCTGGAATAACATGAAGAACAGAACAAACTGGGACAAACTAAATCCAGAGGAACTGTGGCAACGTCTCCAAGATGCTTCAAGAAACCTACCTGCAAAGACCATTTTAGCTGGTGAAAATACTAGTTTTCTAATCATTTTGGCTGTGTGTGTATAAATTTGGCTGGTTGTTTAGGTTTGTATACAAAGTTTCAACCAGATTATTTGAAACAAATTCCTTATGTTCTACATCACAGATTTTTTCTTCCTCGAGCAAACAAACCAACAAGCAAAAATACTTTCTGCTGTAACACACATGCCCACTTATGTTTTAGCTTTTACCATTTTTGCCACAATAGATCAAGGTTCCAGAAGCACCCTATTCGGCTGTCTCAGGGTCAGGCATGTCTTTGACCTTCCATTCTCCATTTCTGCAGCTGAAGTAGCCTTCCCAACTTACTCTGCTGCTGCCTCAAGACAATTACTCTCAGCTTTGTAGGAAACCTTGGTTTGTGCAACTGTAGGTTTTACTCTCATATCCCCATAACTTACAAATAAAGAAATAACCCTCCCCACCATCACATCCTCTTATTTCCTGTTTCTGGTGCTGGTGCTCCATTACCCATGGAGCTTGAATCTGGCAAAGGCATTCTGAAGATTAGAAGAGTAGATAGCTGCTACTGCTGTAGTGTGTGTTCTCTCTCTCCCCGTTTTTTTCTCTGCCTCACCTCCCTCTATGGCCCACAAACGGTAAACATTGTGTGTTGACATATGGCATTCACAGATTTAATCACCTTTATTACATTTTGTCACTGGAAAAATATGAAGTGATACAAGTTTGCACATTACGGTATGTGTGTGTGTGTGTGTGTTTTCTTGGCTCAAAGGTCTATCCGAAACAACAGATGCATAACCAAAAAGTGTTTATTTGAAAATATTTGTCTTTGCACATTTAATATTTATTGCATACATATTGAATATTTGAATAGCATCAAACATGTAAATTATTCACTATCATAATTACCTGTTTATTCACATAGTTATTACTCAACTGTTGATTGAAGCTTATTTGTTATTCATGGAGCAAACCTTGTGCCAAAGGACTCTCCTGATGATGTAACTTCATGTAATTGCAGGCAGATGACAGTAATGTAAAATCCATTATGTCGTTTAATCGCTTTAGAAGAATGCACAGGGGGCCATCTGGGGCCTATCACTCAATCATACAGTGAAAGTGTCGGATAGGCATACAAGCCTACACCGACTCCTCAGTTCTTTGTGAGTGATTGTGTGCTTTTTGGTTGTTTTTTGTTTTTTAGTATTTTGTTGTTCGATGATCCGTGAATCCCACTCTGCAATGTATTATGACATTTTGATCACGTTTCACTCCCCCTCCTTCATCAACAGTCACTAAACACTGAGAAACAATAGCTTCATTTAATTAAGTCCTGGGATACAGACATTTCTTGTGTGTAAAACCAAATGTTCTTCTTTTTTTTCATCAATCTTTTTCATTCCCATTCTTTTTCTTTGTGCATCCAACCTAAAGACGTTGCCTCTGGGAAAAGCAGGTAAAAAGCCATCAAACCCAAAAGCACTTGACAGATTTGTGATCAGTGGCACAGTTCTCCTGAAATTGTCTAGTGGTGTATTTTTATTGTGCTAACCCTTTAGAGAATAGCTTCATTATGTGTCCCCCAATAGAAATCGCTGCTGTTGGTGTGATTGTTGCTGTAGATTGGGTATTTTAGACTGAAGTACCTGAGATCAGAAACTTAGAGAGCTTTTCAACCCAAATTAAGAGAAGGGGGAATGTCTGTTTTGGTGGGTGGGTGGGTGATTGTTTGTCTTTTCTGCCCGTTTGGTTGAAGCATAGAATTTTTTCCCCATCTAAATCTCATCTTCAATCTGTTGAGCTCGAGCAATTATCTCAAGTGTTGTTCTCTAGACATTATTTTCCCTTTCTAACCAAATGCACCAAACCTCCCTATGTTCCACTCTCAAACAAGCCATAATGCTTTCATCCATTTTCAATTTGGACCACAAACTTGAGGAACTGCTACTAGCCCTCTAAGATCCCAACAAGTCTGCAGTTTGTGTCGCACCTTCCAATATACTTACAAAGTAGGCATCTTGGAAGCAATTGACAAAACAATGGCAGTGTTTGGACTAGGCATTTGTTTTTGCATTGACTATATCTTCTGTTATCCATTGCTTTTAGTTTTGGGTGTGTGTTTTTACTATGTTTTTTTTTGTTTTTTCTCTCTTTCATTCATTGTGTCTCATTGTGTGTGTTTTCTTGATTTTGTGTGGAACCATATTGAATTATGATTTGAGTGGTTATTTTTTTGGATATTATTACACAGACTATTAGATTGGATTTTTACTTGCCCTGCTAAGATTTTATTAGTAGTAGTATTTTTAGTTTTGGTATTGTTGTTATGTTGTTGGTATGTTTGTTTTGTTAGTGGCATATGTTTTTGTAGAAAGTTTTGTTCATTTTGAATTTTATTTTTACTGTACACGTATTTGTTTTATTCCTTGCTTATTGTTGAGCCCTGATGAAGAGATGCTTTTGTAGGAATTGTTTGTAGAATTTGTAAATTAGATGTGAGTGTTATGGCATGTTTTATGAAGTTTTTTGGAAATGTCTTTTTAGTCAATGTGCAATGCCCATTCAGTTCAGAGAGAAAGAGACTGGAAGCCTTCAGGCACTTGGCTTTTTGAAGTGGAAGTGGATGAAAGACTCAGCCGTCATTTCAACTCATATTGTGTTTCCCATGCAGAGTTCAAAGTTCAGCATCCTCAACTTTCGCCAATGCCAGAGGAAGCTGTTCTGCAGAGAAATGTGGATTTCCTCTCTCCATTTGTGCTCTGTTTTTCATTTATCCGTTCCTCTCTCTACCTTAACCACATCTCTTCCATCTCTTTGTATTACCCTCTTGTTATTAGCATTGTCCCTCCCCTGTGGTGAGTATCCTTGTTAGGACAGATTTATACGTCTACTGAAGCTTGAATTAAAAGGCTGTAGGCAAACTCAAAAAAGGGATTTGTTAGCACAGAGCGCTTGCTCTTATAATCAACCAACATTGAGCTTTCGACTGCACTGTAACAGTGGTAATAACAAAAAACAACAACTTGGCCAATGTGACTGTGTTTTATTTCACATTTGTCTTGTTACAAAAATTTCTTTGCCCAGACAAAGCCATAAAACAGCCCTTTTTTTAATGATTTCTAGCTTGTTTCCTCATTGGCCCTCGACTGACCTTGGCAAACGAGCTGGACTTCAATTTCGTTTGAAGTATGAATCCACCTTTACTGTGGTGCCCACTTGCTCCTAACTCATTACCTGACATGATGAATGGGGCCTGTTCCATTAAACTATGCCCAGCCCATGGTGGCATGGGCACCTGCCACTGAGTAATAGCAGTTGCACGGTTAGACCTGCCAGGGTAGGTAGGAAAGGTGTGGCGGCTTAAGCATGGAGTTGGCTCTCGAATCTGCAGGGGAAAGAGGAAGGTTGTCCACTCCACCTGCCACATGGCCCCCACCCAGCCCCTCACTACACCATTTTTGGAGTGGAAAGGGCCTTTTGTGTGATCCCATAATGGGCTGGCCTCAGTTGCCAAGTTCAGCTAGCACGTTTAGTACTTGCCTCCATCATATTCCTACTGGCCTAGTTTCAAAAAAAGAATCCGCTTAAAACTGAGAATCTCATAGGGACAGTTCACCCCAAAATTAAAATTCTGTCATCATTTACTCACCTTCACGTTGTTCCAAACCTGTATCAGAACTTTCATTGTCCGGTGGAACTCAAAAGTAATTGTATGATGACAGAATTTAATTTTTTGATTGAAATATCTCTTTAAATGCTACCAAAACCTCCTGTGGGTGTTTAGATAAGTATGAGCAGCTGTGTACGCACTGTTTTGTACTTGTGTATGGGTGCGTCCCATTAAGTGTCTCTTCTCCAGCATCTCCAGGCTGTGTTTTTATAGCTGGTGGATCTCTGGAGCACGAGACTGGAGAAGGAGCTCGGTGATGTTACTATGACTCCAGACAAGAAGCAGCTGACTCCAGACCATCTTATGTTGCTCTCTTTTTAATCAGTTTGCCTTTGTTGACTCTCTTGTTGTTTCCTGTCATCTTTCTAACGATTAACCACACTCCTGTTTCTCCCCATGTGCATTTTCTCTCTCATATTTGTCTGTTGTAAAAAAACACCTAACTGTCCCTTTTTGCTTGTTCTCTCTTTGAACAGACAACCGTCGCACTGGTTTGGAAAGATCCCGTTCGCGCCACAATGCAAACCCTATGGTCCGATGATCGCTTGCCGGCTAAGGACGTTTGCCAAGTGCCAAAGACCCAAGAGTGGGGACAACACTGAGGAGGGCTGAAGAGGAATGGAGAGAGAGCCCTTCGGCATTCGCATATATACACATCCACACGTACATGCATACAGAATGCAGAACAAACCTCAAGATGTGTGTTACAGCTCCAGACACTTCATCACATGATCACTCCTCACTGAAGCCTTATATACTAAATGCTCTTGGTGCATTGGGCCTATCCAATTTAGCGGTGTGTTTGTTTGTTATTTCCATGATTATACCAGTTCTGTTTATATCTCAGCACATCTTACAATGCTAACTCCCCTGATCTGGCTCACGTCCACCTCGCTATCTGCAAACAATCAATGATTGGCTGCGGTTTGATCTCTCGCTATTGGATTTTTCAACGCACAAACACACTCTTGATGAAAAAAGGCCAAAAGCACCATAAAGGACTGCATGTTTCTGTATGCATATCAGCAAAGGGACTTTATTTGCTGTTGATTGAACAAAACCTTGACTTGACTGTTTCTGCCTGCCCCTTTTTCTTTTTTTAATTTTCTTTTTTTTTTATTTCCAGCTTCTTTTGTCGGAAAATTAGAATTTTTATAGTCTGTTATTCCCATCTTTTTAAATTTTATATATCCTATATATGTAGCGACATGAAAAAGCTGCTGATATTAGCTTCAGTGCTACCGTGTGTACACATTTGTGCTGTGTAAGAGCTGCCAGTGCCACAAGGTACCTGAGGTGGTTGAAAGATATTGCTCTTTATGTACGGTAAACACTTCAAAGATTCGGAGATGTTTCTCTTGCAGAGGCAAAGGGTTTATTAAGTGAATCTGCAGATATGTGAAGCAAATGCGAATCAAAGAGATGCCATTCATTTCAGTTTTCAAACATGTCACAGGTTTTCTTTGTGATTTCTTTGTAAGTCACTGTGCTTTTAGCTTTTAGCCCTCTTGTAGAAGAGTATTTTAGTGAACTGTAGCTTAGTGTTTTTTTGAGATCCAGTGGTCGTCTTTAAGAGCTTTCTCTTACTGACCTGCCGCATTTACCTCTCCATCTCAGTGCTGGCTGATGTTTGAAAACAGTCCAAAACATAACAAAGTATCAAAGTTCATCTTTCACAATTTGCTAAATATGTATTTATTCACAGTTTGACAGATTTTGCCTGAAGCCTTTTATATGTGAGCATTAATCCGATTCTAGTGAGGGTTGGATATGAGGACGTGAGGACGTAGTGGAGTGTGAAGTTTGGGGGATTTTAGCAGCATGGTGGCTGTCCTCATGCGAAAACCATTAGTGAAATCTTTCCGCCACCTCCCCTCACTCTTGCTAGTGGCATGAGTAGTTATTTTCCGTAATGTTTTCTCCCCCCCATGTCCATAACACCGCAGGCAACAGTATGTAAAACAGTCTCTTATGGGTGACTGGAGTCATACTGACTCACATACTGGTACATGCCACATTGAAATCTTCCACATTTGTAAATGAGGGGAAAATGTTACATTTGAGAACCCAATGCAAACTCATAGTGTATAGAGTACAGTGATGTTGTACTGTTAAACTGTCCAGGTGTGGTTTATGCTTTCTCTTTGCTTTGTGTTTGTCTTTCTCTGTATAGGGAGGGAGGGTAAAGGTCGAGATGCAGCGAATCGCAATCCATTGATTTGCTTTTCTAATTAAAACTGCCCTTTGAATGGTTTCCAACACCACACAACAGAAGCTGCGCTCGGCTCTCATGGCTCTCACTATCAGTTATTTTAAACTCATGTTAATGGTAATTACAGCATCTACACGCTGTCAGTGTAGACACCTCTGACATGCATTGTTATTTCCCAGTCGGACTCCAGTTACATACATTATGTGACTGGCAGAGTCACTGGCACCAGATAATTCATAATCTTTTTGGGTAGAAATATTGTATTTCAGGAATCAGTTTTGATAAATGTGCCAAAATTTCGGTGAGGAAAAAAAGTTACTATACTGAGATTTCATCCATTGATTATGAAAATTAATGAAAAACAGAGGATTTTTTTGTTTAAATCACACTAATATTTCCAATATGAAAGTAAACTGATGAATCACATTCACAAGACTGAAACTAGCAGCAATGCAGCCATTCAGAGTCTGGAGAGATATTGGGCTTAGGGATGTCATCATTCTTACAACGCTAATATGAAATGTTTATGAAATTTTCTTCAAAATTATGTAATTTATAGATTTTTTTTCCCTCTTTGCTAAGAAAACATTGTTTTATACCAGTGATCTTCCTCTCCATCTGTGATATTGTTGTTAAACTTGTTTATTACTGTAGGCTAATATATATGTGTTGTGTATTTGATATAGAGTATATCCTAATGCAGTTTAGAGTCTGCAGGTGACTGACTGTGTACCATTTTAAGTCAGATCCAATATTTTAATTGGATGTTAGGCAGAGACCAGAAGCAGGCAAGAGAATCTGAATTTACTAGTGCCAATTTGGGTCCTCTGCTATCTCATTTATTCACATCTGTTCGATATTCTCGGTTCAGATTGTATGATGGTGCACTTTAACTTGTTAAATATAGACCTGGAGCGATCTTTTAATTTGTGATTTTTTTGCATATCATTGCCAAAATAGACTGCTTGCATGTACGGTAACCGTTCTTGACAAGTGATTCAATCTCCATTCTCTCCGAAGTCTCCTCCAGTTCTCTCTTATTCCCTCTCATTGTTATTGGCACTTGGAACAAGATCAAAGATAAATAGGTGAGAACAACTACAACTGTCTCAGGACATTGTTTTATTTTTTAGGTCATGTAGGACTTTTTTTTTCAGGACATTGTTTTTTTTTTTTTTTCTTGACATTGTGTTTATTGTTGTATAAGCAATTTATGTTTGTAACATCTTTTAAGCTTATTTTTATCTGTGACTAAAAAAAAAAGTGAAAATGGTTATGCACACTGTTCTTGAGTATGTAACTGAATATCATACTAAATAATAACCACTTTCTCAAAAAAAAAAAAAATCAAGTGTCTCTTTTTTGAGTATTGTTTCTATTTTTTGTTTAGGTTTATGCCTTTTCTTGATGGAGACTCACACTGTGTCCTAACTGAACTTAACACGGCAAATGTGAGGACATACATTCGGTCAGATGATTTCGATAGACTCGTGTAGACAAGAGACAAGACTGCAGTCAGGTGAGCAGTCAATAATGAACCAGTCTGTAAATGTTCACATCTTGAGGTGGAACAGAACAATACTTAAGGATATATGAAATACAGATTCTTGTAAATGTTCACATCTTGAGGTGGAACAGAAAAATTATCTGCTATTTCATTCCACCAACATCCTTTTCTATCCACTTTTTAGTTGAATGCATTTTTCAAAGATATGATTAAAATCATATATTCTATATAGAGATCATACTGCCAGAGTGTGGGCCATTCACACATTATTCATATACATAAAAAAATGACATTAGAGTTACTAGACTAACATTTTAGTCTATTAACTTTTATGCCTGACTCTGAAAACTGTAGTCAGATGTCACATTGGGTTTGACATTTCATCAATAATTGATTTTGTGCAGAACTTGCTCATTGTGCTAGGTAGATCCGCCCATAGTGAAATCTCACTAATCCAAAATGTGTAAATGTATACTGTATATTAAACATATTCTGACTGACTGTAATCACACTGTGTAGAATATTCACTTTCAGTACACTCCTAAAAATAAAGATTCTTAATTGGCACTTCTGTGTTCACTTTCTTCTTTATTTGCTATTGATAATTCTGACATGCGGTTGCGCTCTCATGCCACACATCATGTTCTCACGCAGTGAAAATTACATTGTAGAGCAATGAGGAAAGTGGCAACACGCCGATAAGCAGGACAGAGCAGGTTACTTTTGGTATGAAACAAAGTCTAAGCTTTCAATTTTGTCATTTTTAAAAGAAACTCAAACAATAAATACCAATTTGTGACCGATCGCTGTAGCGCCTCTGTTAAAGAGGTGTGTGAACTGATAATCTCTTCCTCTTTACTAGTTATAACACAAAATAAGCATGAATGAACATCAGAAGATATCTTGTTGCAACCTCGCAAAGACGTCAATACACACCGTTTTACTAGTTCATGTCCACCGACGTATATCTACTGTCCTGTCTGGTTTGTTTGTTGGACAAAATGGTAGATACAGCGTTATGATTGGTCAGATCGCCTGTCAATCAACCTCCCAGCAAAGGGTCAATTGGCATTGATGGTAAAGAACCTTTAACATCCATAGAACCTTTCTATTTCACAAACATTTACTTAGAGTGGGAAAAAATGTTCTTTAAATTATTAAGAAAATGTTTACTGAAAGGTTCTTCTGGGAATTTTTTTTTTTTTTTTTTTAAGAGTGTAAGATCAGATGAATTACAGTCACTGGGGGTGTAACGTTAAGTATTGTGACTGATCTCCTGTGGGTTTGGTTACAAATAAAATAGAAATAACTGTAAAACCATCAGCTTTGCTTTATTGGAATTATATGAGTTATAATTCAGTGTTACATCGATGCAACTTGCACTCAATATACAGACAGGAACTGGTTTTATTTGCATTTTTGTCATAAGAATAGCATTTATTCAGTTACTGAATTGATGGGTTTGCGAAGTAAAACTACTGTCAGAAGGAGATAACAGCACTCTGTCGTTTGTTTGAAGTGCTCTTTTGTATTGTTTGCTCTCTGTCTTCATTTAATTTAAGAGTTATGTCGTTTGTTTGATTTTGTCTTTTTTATTTTTTGTTATTTGTATTCGTTTTAATGTTTTACAAAGCTAAATATAAACTGCGGTAGAATATGCAACATTATTTTCATTGTTCTTTTGACAGCTGGTTTCACTGTGGTAAGAGATGGAGAAGGCAGTGATGCCCCTTTGTTATTTCTCCATCTCTCTGTCACCATCCTCAATGTTTCCCTGTCAGTCTGTCTTTTAGAAAATAGAAAGACACTTTCTTTTTTCAAATTCTGAATTGTGAGCGTTTCTGGCTGTGTTCAGAGTGTACCGCCACCACTGGGGAGCCGTCTGATGGGTACCACTGAAATGGAACGGTTTAAATGTTCCTTTCCCTGCTTCTGCTCAGAGTGTGCGCATGTGTTCTGGTGTGAGTGTGCGCATGTGTAATGTTTTGATTTGTTGATTTTGTAGGATTTTTGTTATGTTATTTTGGTGGTTTTTTTGTTGGATGTGGTCATGGTTTTAATTTTTGTTTGTGTAAGTTTTCATGTCTGCTTCTGCTCTGTGTCTGCTCGCTAATTCACTGACACAGATGGAGGATTTAAAATGCAATGGCCGGCAAGTGATCTGGCATGGTAGTGTTTTCTGTTTTGAGCACTGATGCATTTGTAGCGAGCTGGTCATTAAAGGCAGACTGATTTTACAAGACGCTCTGTTTTGTGCAGACGTCAGGCTCATTTCTCCGTCTCCTCGGCTTTGAAAGCTCATTAGATGCCAGGGCACTGGTGAAGTTGAATTATTTCAGTTTCATTTTCTGGCACAAATGCAGATTCGCTAATTCCTCTAACTTGGAGGTGAAGGATGGAGGCCTGGCCTGAAGCATGGAAGGCTTTGTGTTTTGTGTAGATTTATGTGTTGAAGAGGTGGTGTGTGGAGTGGGTGTTTTGTTTATTTATTTATTTTTGTGTATTATTTTTTATTTTTTTTTTTTTGGTAATATATTTTGCTTTTTATGTTGTGTGAAAGATGAACCGAGACCACACACACACACTTCATCTGTTTTTGCTCTCACGCCGTGCTCCATTTCTCTATAAACCCAGGGCGTGTGTACAGCCACCCACACCAATTTACACTCTGATGGATCGGCCTTCAGTGGGAATACAACATAATAATGATGTATTTTGCATCCTGAAGTATGGAAACTAAGATGAAATACAGAGTTAGTTGTCTGTGCCCATTCTGTCTGCCAATGCTCTCAACTTTTTTTTTAGTGTGCGTGTGTTTATCTTTATGAATCGTTGCAGTTCACCATGTTGGCTTGAAGCGCAAGTGTTCCAGATCTGATCGTTTCATAATCAGACTGCTGACACATCCATCTCCCCGGATCGGTACAAGACTCTGTCTGTCTGTCATGTGTGTGTCTGTGTGACGGTGCAGTCTTGAGTGTCCTGGCCTCTTTTGCAATGTAATAAAAATTGTTCTGTAAGAGATTGATTGAATGATTGGAATTAATACTTTTATTCTGCAAGAACACATTACATTGATCAGAAGTGACAGTAAAGATTTTAATGTTAAGATTTCTATTTTGAATTAATGCTGTTCTTTTGAACTTTTATTCATTAGTGAATCATGAAACGTATTCCCCAATGATATTAAGCTGTTGAAATGGCTGCTGAAAATACATTAAAATGGAGAACTGCTATTTTAATTTGTAATTATATTTCACAATATTACTGGTTTTATTGTATTTTTGATCATATCAGTGCAACCTTAGTGAGCATAAGAGACTGCTTTCACAAACATATAAGAAAAATCTTTTTTTTTTTTTTTTACCAAACTATTGAATAATGTGTGTGTGTGTATATAATATCCACTAATCTGCCTCCTGTCTATTCTCTGTCCTCTGTCCATCCAGTCACTCCTTTCCTTTTTGAGCCATCATTCTCATTCAGTGTGATTCAGATCACTGTGACATCCTGTCTGTTTTCTGAGGCTTTCCCAGAGCCTGGTGGTCACCCAGAGAGCATTTCAGGGCCGTAGGGCTCATCCTGCCCGTGGACAGGTCTTTATAAAGAAGAGCTGTCTGTCACTGCGATCACTGTTTTCTGTTTTAGACCCCCTGCATCAGTTTCAGCAAAGGACACAGCACCACTGACCTGAGGGAAGGAGAGAATCTATGGAGATGGACAAAAAAGGAGGAAAGCTTGTTTTGACTTTGTTGCATAAAGAGCTCAGAACACAGACTCAATACAGATATCTCCAATGCAAAAGTCATCAGTAAGTTATACGACACGAGCAATGCGAACAAGAGCAGAGCGTCCACATAAAGCAAAATGAAACCTTTGTAGTGCAATGTTCACAAAAAAAAAAAAAAAGCATACTGCATCAGTGCTGCTTAAAGAAATTAGATTTACTACAATATTAAAAAAAGGTTCTATATTTAAACAGAATAGAAATAGCTTTTCTGGCAGTATTTTGATTACCATAGAAAATTATTTTGATTTGATGATTAAAAAATGTAAAAGTTACTAATTTTACAGTGAAAATAAAGAATTATGTTGGTTTTAAAAGTGGAAATGTGGAGCCTGTGGTTCTGTTATTAACGTGCCTACATTTTTCAGTTAAAATCTTGTGATGTAAAACATTATTTTGATTTGATGTGCATCAGTAATGTAAATTAAGCATTATTGATGTACAGGCATTCCTTTCAGTGGAATTTTACATCAGTTTCTTGTATCCCAAATGTACTGTGTGAAAGTTGGCATCTTTAAAAAATTTTTTGTTTGTTTGTTCATGACAATGAAGTGAAAAGATTGTATAACAATCTATAAAACAAGTGAGTCTATCACAATATTCTAATGTTAACACAGAAAATGTTTATTACTTAGCTATAACTAAGTTATATACCTATAACTGTATTTTTTTAAAGTGTGTATTTGATTTTTTTTATTGCATTTTTTGTATAAATGTTTTTGATATTTTTTTTGTTCATTAAACATTATTTTTTTATTTATTTCTGTTTTTGGATATTTTTTTTTGTTAAAAGAATGGCCATTAAGCTGCAAATGCCATCGACAGAGCTTAACTTTACCCTGAAACGTCCCTTGAAGATAAACTTATGTGGAAAGATCAGTTCAGCTTGACTCATCTCGGTCAGCAGCTAAAGGGTTAAACCTGACTGATATAGGAAAAGACGAAAGGGAGGAAAGACTCTTATAATTGAGTAAGCACCCCCCTGGAAGTGGATGCGAGAATAAAATTAGTTTTTATAAAAGCTTTTCTGTGGATCGTTTCATTCAAAAGTACATAAAAGCCTTCTCAAAGTTTCTTGCTTCTCTTGCCTTCAGCTGAAGTACTCCCAATGGATTACAAACACAGACACATGCTAACCCACTAGAATAAAAGTGTTGACCACTCGAGCAGGGACGCACACTCTGTCTGTAGTCTTTTTGCACCCTAAAAACACAAACACACACGCATTCACATCTGCGTTCATGAAAAAATAACGCAGGTGTTCTATTCAGGACTGCATGCTATCACTCTAAAACCCTTCCCCTCAACCCTGGGTCATTAATAATGCTTCAGCTGTGAGGAAACAAGAAACTAGTTTGTAGTTACGAGATCAGAGCGTGCGAGCGTTCAGCAAACAGGCAGGTCAAAGTTGCATTTTATCTTGTAGTCCTTTAGCAAAGCCTGACCTGTAAAGCAGTTGACTAGATTTTTTTTTTTTATACAAGCCTAGGAATATCATTTTTTTTTAGCATAGCTCTTTTTTTCTTCTTCTTTTTTTTTATCTTGTTGATAAATAACCGCATAACCGTCTGTATTACATCAGATCAGCAAAGGACGCTATGTCAACATGACATAAATGTATTAATGCATATGGGCTGATGTCTGCATGTCCAGACTTGACTGATTGATGGATGGATTGACAAGAATATTGTGAATGTGAGGATTGCAAATGGCCTAAAAATCTGTGGAAGATCAGGCAGAGTCAGACATGGAAGTGAGGAGCAGATGAGTCACAGGCTGTCTGATTGACTCACCACAAGACTGCCTCTGCTTTAGCAAACACACGCTCAAGCATGTCAACATTACTGGTGAAAATGCCAGGCCTAATCCCCCAGCATACAGCCAATGTGTGGTGACAAGACTCTGACCACTGCTCGCTGCTGTCCTGTAGAGGCATTGTGGGGTTTTGAAAAGCAGTCATTATGATGTAACAGGCATGCAGTGGGCCTGAAAAGTATTTGGATATTCAAAGGGATCATATGACAATGCTAAAAATAACATTATTTTGTGTATTTGGTGTAATCCAATGCGTTTATGTGGTTTAGGGTTCAAAAAACACATTATTTTCTCCATACTGTAGATATTGTTGCTCCACTCTGCCCCGCCTTTCTGAAACAACTAGATTTTTACAAAGCTCATCATTCTGAAAAAAGTGGCGTGCTCTGATTGGCCAGCTATCCAGTGCATTGTGACTGGCCATACCTCAAGTGTGTGACGGAGATGTTACGCCCCTTAACCTTATTTGGAAACACACCACATCTCCCCAACATGGTGGTGGCAGCTACAATACAATGAGAATAAGTGTTACGCCTTCTTTCTTTGTGTAAACATTTGGGTGGTGTTATGCAAATCGTCCAACACAGTGTTTAAATGACATGTTTTAGTAATTCATGGTTGATTCTTAACTTTTATAAAGAATATCTCTTTGGGTTTGAGACTCTTTTGGTAGTCTTTGGAACTTTACGGATCTTATATATGCACGAACAGATTGTAACACTCCAAAGACAAAGGAAAACTTGGAATTGCATCGTATGACACCTTTAAATGAATATCATTGCATTACTTTACAGAATTAATAATTTTTGTGACTTCACTTTTGGGACATATGCTCATGATAATAACACTGTATTGATTACAGCGGTTTATATTCATCATAACTAAGTGACCACACAATTTCCCTCTTTAAGTGATTTGTCAATGCATGATTTTTCAATGTTATTTACTAGTGGTTTTCTACCAGGGGCCTCAATATGACTTGAAATTATTTAAAATAAAGATAAAACAAGCATTAAAATGAGCTAATACAACTAAAAAGTTATATTTCTTGTTTACATTCTTATTTTTGTTTCTTCTTCTTCTTCAAATTATTCTAGACCTAGAAAAGCCATAATGTCATATAGTGATTTATTCAATGGGGAACAGTAACTATTTCCTTTCTAAGTATCATCTTTTGTGTTTAGCAGAAGAAAGAAATTTGTACAGGTTTGGAACAGCATGAGGGTGAGTAAATGACAACAGCATTTTCTTTTTTGGGGTGAACCATATTTAAGTTAAAGACCCTTTTTGGGGCACTGTTTCTGGCTTTCACTCTTTCTCTGTCCTTCTTTCATAGTTTGGTGCATCACAAGGTGACTGCTGATATTAAGCTCTGCTCTGCTGTGGCAGGCTGGCGCCCTGATGGCTGTTTCATGTAGAGCTGTAGACTGCTTTCGCCACGTTCCATAAACTTGCTTATTATTCAGTCGCCCAATGTGATTGTGTCTTGTTGTTTCCAGTGGAGAGGCAAACAGAGCAAAACTCTCTTTTCATAAACACCATCCATGCTGCTAAAACACGCAGTTACACAGATCTATCGATCAGAAACAGGAATGTCTGGGGTCTTGCGGCTTCACATCAAAAAGCATGTGTGCTTTTACATGCATGGCCGCTTCAGCCAATCTGGACAGGTGATGTGGCGTGACTGTTAGAACGCAGCTGGTGGTATGTGTGTGTAAGTGTGGTAAATGACTGGCATCCTGGAGGTTAGGCAAACAAAGATGTCAAGGGATGATAGGGGCCCATTATGGGAGGAAGTGAGGGGGAAAGACAGCGAGATGGAGGAGTTCCATCAGTGGCTACGTAAACCAAGAAGCTTAGATTCCTGCTGCTTTGTAACCACAAAAACCAGAGATCGGTTTGAGGTAGATGAATGTCCTCTGAGAGCAATGCGAGAAGATTGTGTGTGTGTTTGTGGGCTTGCTGTATATACCAGCCTCAGTAAGTCTTAACAGTATGACAACAGGCAATGTAAGGGGAACCAGTCTCTGTAAGTTTTAGGAGTATGGATGGAGGAGTTTATGTGGCCAAAGGAATGAAAAAAAAAAAACAAGGTCTCTCCAGCTTTTCCACCAGCTGTGTTGTAATAAAACACATTTATATCATGATGGCTGCACCATCCCAGTGGTGTGTTTGCAGCATGCTCCATTCATGTGGAAGTATGGTACGCTGGGCAGAATAAAACATAGAAAGCTGATGCCTACTGGCACTACAGTCTGTCAAACTCCTATTCACCGTTTAGTTGAAATAATGTCCATTTCTAATAGTAAAGATGATGAGGATTCTTTCTCTGCCCACTTGGTATTATTATTAATAAATATGTGGCTCTACTGGTTCTTGATTCTTGAATTATTGATTCTTACTTTCATTTCATTTGTTAAAGCATGAAATAAACATGAATGAACATCAGAAGGTTTTTATTTCAACTTTGGAAAGATTACATTTTTTCAAAGTATTAAGTCCACAGAGGTTAATCTATCTCCTGTCTGATTTTTTTGTTTGACAGAATGATGGATTCCAAAAATGGGTGTGTTTTGATGTCTTTCCATGGTTGAAACAAGATACCTTCTGATGTTCATTCATGTTTATTTCATGCTTTAACTAGTAAATATGAAAAAAAATTATCGGTTCACATGCTGCTTGAACTGAGGTGCTATAGCAATCTGTCCCTACACATTAAAGAGCCACAAAAAAAAAAGTATTTATTGTTTCAATTTCTTAAAAAAAAAAAAAAATTGAAAACTGAGACTTTGTTTCATGCCAGAAGTTACCTGCTCTTGTTTGAACGCATTGTCAGTGTCCTCTTTACTCTGCGATTTATTTTTCACTGCGTGAGAACATGATGTGTGGTGTGAGAGCATCATACCTTGTTGGACATAGCAAAAGTAACTAAGAAGGGCGGGTCTTTGTGAAAGGTAAATTGGGCTGGTTTTGTTTCGCAGACTTGGCAGCCCTCTATACCTTGACATGGTAAACTATCCATTAATGCATTAACTAATGTTAACTGTTGGGGCCTTTTTGTAAAGTGTAACCAAAATGGACTTTGTGTCAGGCTATACAGTAGCCTATGTCATGGTAATGAACAGCTGATTGGACATTATCACAAATTGTATTTGTAAAGCATAGAGTATTTTTTTCCCACTCTTTGCTCTTTTTTGATATTCAAGCATTGTTTTCGCTCTTCAAATCCTTTTGCTTCTCTGTTTATGGGTATTTGTATAGAATGAAATATGATCCTCACTCAGCCTCCACTGTAGTCACTAGGGCACGACGCACATCAGTATGCGGATATGACCTGTGCAGTTGTGCGGTCAGCGTCGGGGTGAGCTCGCCACCTTCGTAAATCCTGTCCCGCTGTCCCCAGCTTTCTCCTCTGCCATCAACCTGCAGCCCACGGGAGCCTTTAATGGAATGCCAAATCAGAAGCAGGCTGAACGGGTGACAGAGTAGTCAATAAGGCTGGGATGTTCTGTTTGGTTGATGTCGCGGCCGCCCTGTCTGTGCCCTTGTTGGTTCTAAGAACAAGCTTGGAATAATTTGCTTTTCTGGGTTGGAGACGGGTAGAATTGTAAAGTCACAACACTGACAAGGAGCACTCTTTTCTGTGAAACATAAGGTTTGTTTTCTTGCACAAACTTTCATCAGTAACAATGAATCCAATCCAATTACAGATTCTGAATAATGATTATTACATGTTGAATTCTTGTTTAAATATGATTTTATATTTAATTTTATTTACATTACATTAGGTCATTTAGCAGACGCTATTAACAACGGACAATGGAAGCAATCAAAATCAATAAAAGAGCAATGATATGCAAGTGCTATAACAAGTCTCCGTTAGCAACATTTTTTTTTTTTTTATTATTATTATATAATATATGAAAAGAAAGTGAAATGACATACAGCCAAGTATGGTGACCCATACTCAGAATTCGTGCTCTGCAATTTACCCATCCAAAGTGCGCACACACACACACACACTGTGAACACACACCCGGAGCAGTTGGCAGCCATTTATGCTGCGGCACCCGGGGAGCAGTTAGGGGTTCGATGCCTTGCTCAAGGGCAACTCAGTCGTGGTATTGCCAGCCCGAGACTCGAACCCACAACCTTAGGGTTAGGAGTAAAACTCTCTAACCACTAGGCCACAACTTCCCCTATAGAAACATATAGAATAGAAAAAGAATAGAGCAAGCTAGTGTTAGATGTCTTTTTCGCTTGTTCCGAAGATGAACGAAGCTTTTATGGGTTTGGAATGACAGGCGGTCAGTGATTAATTACAAAATTTTATCCTGGGGTAGAGTATCCCTTCAATGCTTTAATAATCAGCACTGAGGTAAAATAATGCCCTAATTTTATTAATTTTAATTCACCATGTTTACATTATATAACATTTCATATAATATTATATTTATATTTTTATATTATATTATATTTTAACTGTGAATATATCAATTTAAATAATTAATAATAATTTAATTGTGAATATATCATTGTAGGCTCAAGTATCTCTTCAACCCTAGAAGATAAATGGTTTGGAGATTGTATTAATGGAGTGAATGTATTTTTTTTATTTTTATTTTATTTTTTTTTTAATTATCCTTGAACCTGAATTGATCACTTTATTGGCCCATGTGTTTTCTGCCCCTGCTCTAATGCAATTTAACAGTAGCAGGCTTTGGGACAAGCGTTCTCCCAGTCATCAAAGCCTCCTGGGGATTTAAGTATTGTTGAAAATCACACAGATAAAAGGGAGCTTTTGCAGACTGATACTCAGATACTCACAGGCTTTCATTCGTTTTGCACCTCTCTTCCCCTCTCTTTCCCCATCAGATCTGTCATTCGGTTTGATTCTGTATTCACATTTAACTCTACTACATCATTGACCACCGTTGGAGTTACAACACT
This sequence comes from Cyprinus carpio, assembly GCF_018340385.1. Lineage (NCBI taxonomy): Eukaryota > Metazoa > Chordata > Actinopteri > Cypriniformes > Cyprinidae > Cyprinus > Cyprinus carpio. Next base: position 18,680,852 of record NC_056585.1, on the reverse strand, counting down.
TTTTTTTTTTTACGCTGAATTATAGATGATAACTTATAAGATGCTCAACGAAACTGTATAAATGTTTACGAAACACAGAGGTGATTTATCGTCAGCCTTGCTGTTGTATTGTTTTCACGTTCTCAGTCTGCGGTGCTCAAGGTTAAAAGAGGACTGAGCTGAATGTGTGCTTACACACGTCTGAGGATGACCATCACTCAACGTCACCTGCTTTTGTTTATTCTCAGTGCTGGAGTGTCTGGGGTCAGTGCCATCAGTGTTATGTATTAGTTAAGGAAACTCAATAGAATATGTTTAAATAATGCATCTGAAAGGCCAGAGGTTTGCATGTATTGTCAGAATAAGGACATGATCCATGCCTCCAAGTGTCAGAATGTGTTGTAGATCCTGAATTATAATATTCCTGCTCGCTTTTGATTAATTATTTAAGCAAAAAATTGTTTTGCAAACAGGCAATATTTGTGAATGACAAGTAGAATGAGAATCTTATCAAGACAGCATACCTCTCGGGCTGATTCGGATGCATAATTAATAAAAAAAAAAAAAAAAGAAAATATGTGCAATATGTGTATAACCTTTAAACCATCATGTTTTCAAAAGAACCATTTTGTCAAAAACGATTCTTCTTGTTTGCAACATCCGTGAATTGTTTGGCTCAATGAGTGTCAAAAATAATGAGTAGTTCGCTTTACAGATCACCTCACACAGTGAATAAAGTTAGGCTTTATGGAACGCAGCCTTGTCTTAGTCAGAAAACCATAAGAGGACTTCTGTTCTGTTCAGTGATTCATGTGAATGTTGTGAGCTGTGAGGATTTTGCTTACTGATAGCTGCATATGGCATAATTAAATGTATTTTTGAGGTCATCAGGGTAAGTTATTACAACATAAAATAAAAATATGATTGTACATGCTCATTAAGAAAGAATCTATACTCTGTAACATGCATGCAGTTCTTAAAGGGATATTGAAACTGTTCAACTGTGAAACTTTTTTTTTTTTTTTTTTTTAATATAATGATCTTAATTGTGCGGAAGAGGATTAGGGTCAAGCAATAATAAAAAAATAAAACCATCTCGAGATTAAAGTCATTATATTGCGAGATTAAACTTGTTAAATTTCGAGAAAAAAAAAGTTGAAATACAATCTTGAGAATAAACTCATTAAATTTTGAGAAAAAGCCGTTGTGTTTCGAGATTAAACTTGTTAAATTTAGAGTCGAAAGACAATCTTGAGAATAAACTCATTAAATTTTGAGAATAAAGTCGTTGTGTTTCGAGAAAAAAACTCGTTAATTTTCGAGAGAAAAAAAAGTCGAAATACAATCTTGAGAATAAACTCATTAATTTTCGAGAATAAAGCTCGTTGTGTTTAGGGAAAAAAATTGGAAATGAAATGTAGAGAATAACGCATTCGATCAGTGTTCATTGTGTAGCCTATAGAGGACATGGCAGAGTTGGATCACTTAGTCAAGCTATATTTTAGACTTTCTTTCAGTAACAAAGAAATACTATCAACTTTAGCTAATTATGACACAATAATAATTAGCACACGAACTTTAAAGAGAATTTGCAAGCGGCTAGGTCTTTTTAGAAGAAAAAACTCGCTTTTGTCCAACATGCAAGGTTATCGCTGGCTTCACCCAAATGCATTCTGGCACTTGGACAGCTATGATAAATTAAAACCGTACGGCATTGCCATTAATGGCGTGTAATGTAATGAGTTTATTCTCAAGATTGTATTTCGACTTTTTTTCTCGAAATTTAGCGAGTTTAATCTCGAAACACAATGACTTTATTCCCGATATTTAATGAGTTTATTCTCAAGATTGTATTTCGACTTTTTTTTCTCGAAATTTAACGAGTGTAATCTCGAAACACAACGACTTTATTCTCAATATTTAATGAGTTTATTCTTAAGATTGTATTTCGACTTTTTTCCTCAAAATTAAAGGGCTTAATCTCGCAATATAATGACTTTAATCTCGAGATGGTTTTATTTTTTTATTATTGCTTGGCCCTAATCCTCTTCCATATAATTGGGGTCCAGTGTCATCATATGGACAAAAAATTTCAGAAGTGCATTTTTCAAAGTGATTTTTGTGTTCCACAGAAGAAAGTAAGTTCTACAATTTTGGAAGAGTGAATGATGACATCATTTAATTTTTGGGTGAACTATCCCTTTAAGAAAAGATGTCAAAGTAGTTACCTGGTGAAGTTCCCTATGTCTAATATACCTTGTTAATCTCTTACTGAAAGGTGTCTTCTCTTCTGGCTGCTGTGGAACATCTAGTAGAGTTGTGGAGGTTGTCGTGTGCCACATTCGCTGGCACCCAACAGTTGGAGATCTTTAGAACCATCCCCTCTTCCCCACTGCGTGGCCTGTCACTCAACTCTTACTCGCTCAATTCATCTCTGTCAGGACACTGCTGACGACGCTGTTTGATGACTTCTGTTGGCTCCTCAGGTGTCATGTCACAAAGCCCCGAAGATCTGTATGCGGTCTCATTATTCTCATTTCTCCAGAGAATCGTCACCACAATGGAGACCTGCCAGTGCCATACTTGTGTGGCATGCTGTGGTCGATAAATGAGCGGATGTACGTAAGGGTGAACGCAAGGACAGTTTTTGTGCAATCTGTATAGAGGTTTGTTTTAAGTGCTATGAAGTGGGAGAGTTTGAGTGATTACACATAATGTGTTTAGCAGTAAAGGTCAAAAGCTATTTGTCATCAAGAGCTCTGCTTAAAAAGGCTGTTTGGTGCATTCAATAAGGTAGCAAACATACATTACCAAGGACGCTGTGACTTTGTCGAATTTGCCCATTTAATGTAAGCCATGATGCCTGTATTATATGATTGCTGTTGCCATGAGGATGTGGGCAGAGTGGCACATCTTTAGTAGAGCTCCATACAGGACAATATGGGGTGTTGTGAGATTGATGTTGAGATGGGGATGTTGAGAGAAGGTTGATTCTTTAGAAGGATGCAGGCAGATGGAGAGGTACAGTATGTGGGCAGAGTGTGATGCATTAACACAAGGCTCCTGCCGCGCAGCGCTTTGCGGCCTAGCAGGCTGTGACCTCCCACAGGCTCAAGAGGAGCTCTTCTTCTTAAAAGCCAGCTGTGCCCTTCTCTCTGCCAGCCAAACACTCCTCAGTCCAGCTGTTCAACTGAGCTCGACAAGGGATGCCCGGCTAGCTGTTTTATTCCTACAGTGCCTGTCTAAAGGTACATGGTAAAAAGTGGATGGCAGGTGACTATTTGAATAAATGATTACTTTGATGAGTGTTTACTTTCTTTTGATGTATATGTTTTTTTGAGTAAATGATTTGCTTTGTGAGTGTTTACTTTGTTTTTTAGTTTATGTTTTTTTTATTTTTTTTTTTGTTTATTTGTATAGCGCTTCTCACAATGCAAATCATTGCAAAGCAGCTTAACAGAAAATTTGAAAGAAAGTAGAAAGTTTCTACATTATATTTAGTAGTAGCTTATCAATGGTGTCCATTTGGCAGAAATGTACAGTAAAAATCATGCAGTTAATGACAAGTAATCAAACTGCAATGATTATATGTTGCGATCAAACTTACAGTATAGCAAAATGTGGTAGTTTTGTATGCTGTTTGAGGGTTGGCATCATCTGAGGTCCTCTAAGGGGTTAACATCAACTTTTCTCAGGTGTTCGGTCATCTCAGGCTTTTGTAAGGGCTGGATCCAGACTAAAGCTTGTGTAATTCCTAGTTATGTGGCAAAAACAGAGAAGGAAATTATTTTGTGGACAAAGTATTTAATAGCACAATACATAGCAATCAAAGGTAATGTAGGTGATTACTGAGAAACATAAGATCCCACCCTCCCTGCAAATCACTCTCCAAAGCCACGCCTCCTCCAAAGCATGTGAACGCCCACATGCAGACCAGATGCTAACCAGTGACACAATGAGAGATGGCGTTGGTGGAGGGTTGAATGCAACACTGTCCGATTACCTCATGTCTCATACATTGATGTCTGACCTAATGTCTGATTCGGTGAGAAAACATTACAGTACAAGGCACATAATTTTACAATAATAAAGCCTTTTATTCTCACTCGGCCTGCACTAGCATAATGGAACACGCTGATGATGCTGTATCATTTCTGGTTTAACAGGGTGTGTGGAGGTGTGCAAGTACGCACATGGACAAGCAGGTAGAATAGTCTATCTTAGCCTTCGGACCGAGGGATATGATTGGACGTACATTTTATGGTCCTACGGCTTCCACAGATGATATAAATACAATATTATTACAGTTAGACCACTTAACTTAGTGACTGCTGTCAGGATGTGAACAGAATTTCAACCAGCATTAAAAAAAAAAGGTTTTGAACCAAATCACTTACCCTGCCTTTAATAAATAAAAGGTAGCACTGTATTTTACATTGTCCTTGCTGTTACAGTACATGTGATTACTATAGTAATAACAGAATAAATAAATTACATAAATAAATGACAATAAATAAATAAATTATGCATAATTATGTGCAAATATCTCTAAACCAAACCCTAATTATAAACCTAACACGTATGATGTTAATTAATATTACTTTATTGAATAATTACTCAATAAAAACACTCAAAGACACAATCACTGGACGTTTTCTCATTGTGGGCCTGTGGTTTATAAATGTTAGGTAACACTTTTATTTGATAGTCCACTTTAGACATTCTGCTAACAGAAAGTAACTTTGCAACTACGTGTTAACTACATTGGTGGACAAAGTACACAAATCAAGTACTTGAGTAAAAGTACAGATACGTATAATAAAATATTACTCCAGTAAAAGTAAAAGTGCTCCTTTTTCAATTTTACTCGAGTGAAAGTACAAAAGTACTTGATTTTTTATGTACTTAAGTAAAAAAGTACTGATAGATAGATTTATTTTGCAATTTTGTATAGGCTATGCTATTTAATTTTATATTAGCACATTTTTTTTTTTTTTTATAATCCTACCTCTCATAATACCTGGATATATTTTTGTTGTTGATATGGACATCGTTGACGAGAGTAATGTAGTAATGTTCACTGTGAAGCTTATACTGCAATGTACCTAAGAGAAAGCAGATTGTGACCCTGGACCACAAAACCAGTCAAAAAGGTAAACTTTACATAGATTTTTTGTTTGTTTGGAAAGGATGATATTTGATGGAGATACAACTATTTGAAAATCTGGAATCTGCAAAAAAATCTAAACATTGAGAAAATCACCTTTAAACTTGTCTAAATGAATTCTTAGCAATGCATATTACTAATCAAAATTAAGTTTTTATATATTTACAGTAGGAAATTTACAAAATATCTTCATGGAACATGATCTTGACTTAATATCCTAATGATTTTTGGCAAAAAAAGAAAAATCGATAATTTTGACCCATACAATGCATTTTTGCCTTTTTCTACAAATGTACCCCAGCAACTTAAGACTGGTTTTGTGCTCCAGGGTCATATATGACCATCTGATTTTCACCAGTAAGAAAAAAGTGTTTTAAAATTTGTTGTTTTGCAGAACATCACCGTTATATATGACATGAGAATAAGGCCTGAAGTTAGGAAAATATAATTATATTTTCATAATGATTTTTTTCTTCTCAAACCTTGTCTGTGGTATAAAAACACCCCTGGCCAAATGCCTAAATGATAATTACTGTAGTTACCATGTTCTGAACATCACATCCTTTCTTTTTCCCCCAGATGTAATAAAATATACATAAAAATATTTTGAATAAAAATATTTTGAACTTTATATCTAAAAATTACCTCAACTTAGCACCAGCAAGCTTGTTAGCTAGACAGTTAGCATCACCTAACAATATGTATTATTTTCAGTATGGTTATGAATAAACATTCATATCTGTCTACTTTGCTAGTTAATCCAAACAATATAAAAAATTATTCTGTTGATAAACAATATAAAAAACAGACGTCACATAGGGCTAAACTTACTTTTAGCTGCTTCAGACGCGCTGCTCACAAGATCTCCCGGTTCTTATTTGTAAATTCAGTTCACTGGAGACTTGCACTAAACGGTTCATTTGAATCAGTGAGTTGTCAACTCGAGAACAACTGCAATCGGATCATTCTAATTCGTGAATGAATCATTTGGTGCGATTTGCGAACCGATTTCAATGGTTCATTGAAAAGACTCAGTTCGTTCTTGAATCAGAGACCGCTTCTGCGTCTCGGAGCACGTGATATATTATAAGGAGTAACAATATGTTTTATGAAATGTAGTGAAGTAAAAATACAATCTTATGCTTTGGAATGTAGTGAAGTAGAAGTAAAAGTTACTCAAAATAAAACTACTCCAGTAAAGTACAGATACTTGAAAAATGTACTTAAGTACAGTAATGAAGTAAAGCTACTCCGTTACTGACCACCACTGGTTAACTAGCAGTCATTAGAGTATTAGTAGACTGTCTGCTTGATACAGTATCTTCTAACACTTTATTTTAATGGGTCCAAAACATACAACATACTGACAATGAGAAACGTTGCAAGTATATGTCAACTTATTCTACTAACCCTAAACCTAACCTAACAGTCTACTCTGAGAGTTAGTAGACATGTAGTTGCATATTAATGAAAATAAGTTGACATGTAGTTGCAAAGTTACTTATAGTTAGTAGAATGTCTAAAGTGGACTCAAAATAAAGTGTAACCGAACATTTAAGCATTTAAGACCGACTATACACAAAAAAAGTTTTGCTTTGAGTTGAACATTTTGGTCATTTTATGTTCATTCTGTAAAAAAAAATCTAGATCAGAATGAGTATAATCAAAAGATGTTGAAATGAATGTGAAACCAGTTTGCACTTGCATGCACCTGAAATAGTTTGTATTTTGAGTTATGTTCTTATTTTGTTCATGGAGGCACAAGACTGGCTGTTAGTTTAACTGCTTTAATTCAGACTTGGCTTATAGTATCTTTCTTTTATTAAAAAAAAATCTGTGCAAATATTGCTGCAAATCTGAAAAATGTAATGAAGGGAAAATGTTTAAATAGGTGGTTTTCTATACCAGAAAATTGTTAGGTGATGAACTAAATAAACATATAATTTTTTCTCTGGCAGAAATAAAAGAAGAATGAATGGGAACTCCTACACGTAATGCTCCAATCAAACAGACCTTGAGCTGAAGAAGACACAGTGATCCAGAGGAAAGGACACATGCTCTGGTATGTATCGCTCAGTAACACATACAAAATACCCTTACCAAACACACAGATGCCGACCACACAGGCAAATATAAACACCATGCAGTGAGTTGGACCAGTGACAACCACAACACCTACACACAAAGCCACTGACACACAAGCAGGCTATCTCTCACTGACAAACATGCATATACAAAAAGCAACACTTGCGCAAACATTTACCACTAAGGAGTGAATGCACTCACACATGGTAATTGGAAGCATCATGACCGTTCAAACTAAGGAGCATGAGTCATTGCAGTGTCCACAATAGAAACTTTTCTATCTTTGAAAATTAAGTTGTAGATAAATTTTAGGCATTATTGTATCCTTTCATGCTAAATAAGAACTTTACCAACAATATCACTGTTTTACACCTATATAAAGAACAACAAAGTCACTAAAATTGTTTTTTTTTAATTCATGTTTTATCTTCACCAGGACACCAAGCAAGCCAGGACCACCACTCAAATCATGGGTGCATGATGCCCATGATGGTACTCCAGATGATCTGAAGATGTTGGAGCTGTTTTATCATCAGACTCTTTGAGGGCCCAGAGGCAGGTATGTGGAGTTGTCTTGTTCTCGTCTCTCTCTCGTGGGACATGAATGAGCACATGACTGAACATGAAAGACAGGCCACTGTTCCTCAGGTTCAGTTCAGGGTGCAGGAGCTGATTGATGATTAATGTGGCACTGATTTATGACCTCACTCCTCATAATTGATGAGTGAGCTCATTGAAGCTGTCTGTAGGCCAGCTCAGCATGCTGTGTGTGAATCACGTAGGATAAGTGATGAGATCTGGCAATAGTCTGAATGGACTGAACATGTCCTTTGGCTCTGACACCCTCGCTGTCATCTGGCCGAGCTACATAAGCAGACATTTAAGCCAATAAGTGAAAATGGCACCATTTCAATTTAGTTTTAATGAGCAGCATGGAGAGAACAGTTCTCCTTCACCTCACAGGCGATTTTTGATTGATTTGGTCTGGGGCGGGAGGTGTGTGTGTTTGTTTAATGTTTTTTTTGTGTTTGTTAATATATGTGGTTTTTGTTTGGCGGAGTGTCTTCTTTTGTCATATAAAAGTCTCATCAATATATTGATTGATGCTATTGATATGTTGTAAATGGCATATAATTTTGATGTTAATTTGCAGACTACTGTAAATTATCTTGGGTAATCAGCAAATCACAGAAATGTAGACACATTACCTTTGTTTCCATCACATTCGTATACCAGTTATTTTGACTTTTTAGTTGTTTTGTTTTTAAAACAATTATCTTTTGGTTATATGTATTTGTATAATTAAAACAATATCTGCTGGTGAAATAAATAAATAAATAAATAAATGTATATATATATATATATATATATATATATATATATTATATATTTATATTATTATATTGTTTTTTTTTTCCTTTTTTATTGTTTGTTCTATTGTTTTACTGTTAATTTATTGTTTGTTATGTTGTTTTGCTGTTTGTTATTTTATTTTTTGTTTTATTGGAAGAAATAGAAAACATTTGCATGAAATTTTATTTGTGTGGAATTGTAATTATTAGAAAGTATTTTTGTAAACTGTTTGCAGGATTTTGCATATTTTGGAAATTGGTTTAAATTGGAAGTATTGTTGTTCATTTGGATGAAATTGTGCCAGAGCGGTATTTAGGGATCACAGCTTTTACATCATTTACATCTTTCTTTTTAGGGATGTTTTGCATCATTTTAATCTTTCTTTTGAGTGCATTGTGCCAAGTTAAGGTAAACCTAATTTTTATTGTTTTTTATATATTTATTTATTTTTAGGTGCTCACTACTTTAAGAAAAGCGAGATCCAGATATCAGATGTGGGATGCTTCTCATTACTGATCCCTTAGTAACACTAAGCCTGGGCTTTACTGCATCTCCTACCTCACAGCCCCACTGTCCTCTATTGTATGTAAAGACTCCCTAATAGACCCCAATGGGGCATCATTTCTATTCTGCTCATGATGAAGTCATCGCTCCCTCTTCTCTCTCTTCTTTCCTCTCTTTCATTCTCTGACTCTATGGAGAGAATATTTCTCCCGGAGGATGCCATTACAGAACCTTTATAAATACATGCTGAAAGGCATCTTTTTTGGACAGATAACACACTGTGCTCTCTTCTGTGCACACAGCTGCCAAACTCAGGCCAGCATGGTGGAGTTCTGCGTGTGGCCCCTGCCGCTATCAGTTTGTATTGTGTGTTTTGAGGGGCAGAGGAGGGATGGCAGGTTGATAGATTGTTCAGTGGGTGAATGTAAAAAAAAAAACAAAAAAAAAAACAATATTTGATTTGCATAGTTCGTGACTATTTTTATTAGGGCTGTTCAGAGTGCTAAATACCAGAATGTTAATACATAATTTGTTTATGAAAAACGGTAAAGTGACGTAGTCACTAAAAATGATGCAGTCAAAAGATTTTTATTAGGGAGTATTGTTATTGATAATAATTCTAATGATTATGACCACATTTCAAAGGATTCTTATCCCAATTTCTAATAATCACTATAGCAGGATTTCCATATGCATTTGTTAAAATTATTATTTTTTTTTTTTTTTTTTTTTTTTTTTTTGTAGATTCCAGAATATCAAAAAAAAAAGAAAAGAAAGAAAAACTGTATTTTTACATATGAAGATGATTAAAAAAATTAGCATACTGTTTAACATAGATTCTTTTTTTTATATGTTGTCTTCTTATATTTTGTTTTTTTTTTGTCTTTTTTAGTCATTTATTGAGATTAATAAGATGAAAAGCATGATTCCTCAATGTGCAACAAAAAGTCTGCCTAAACAAGTCACGTGTCTCATATGTGTCATGTGTCTAAATCTTTTGCATAAATAAAAGTGCAATCTTGGTTGGAAAGTGTTTTTTTTAATGTGTTTTTTGTTTATTAATATTTTTAATTAATATTGTTTTATTTTTTGAAAACTGTTTTTTTTTATTTATGTAAATTTGTTATTAACTGGTACCGTTCTGCAGTCTTCGTTTTGTTGACATCTTATGTAGCTTTCAAGAAAAGTAAAGGTGGATGGCAGAGCTGCAGGGGCATGCAGCTCAAACTTGTTGTGTTCTTAAGTGCCGCTTAGCCAAAGTGCACTACACAAATGGCGGGAATGCAACAGGGCTGCTTGTAGGGGTTTTAAGGCATTCTGTCCCCATGAAATAAAGATCACACGTTTAAAACCCTGCACGCAATCTGAGCTTCACTGAAATATTTAGCACGCTCCGAGAGCTGTGGCAGTTGAGGAGCATGGAGCCTGGAGAATGTCTCCACTCAGCAAGAGCATCGAGGCTAAATCCTGTTTGGTTAGCATGTAGGCTGTCCATGTATGCCTGCAGGGATTTGTGTCCAGACATGAATGGCAAGCGTTTAGGTAAATCAACACCAACACATTTTTTTCCCCGGTCTCCTCCACCTCTTCTTTTTTGTCTCTTTCTTGTTGATCAGTGTCTCAGTGCATAAAGCTATGACCCTGATGAGCTTGTGTGGGTTGCATGGTTGGCCTCTCTCACTTAAAGATGAAAGCGGCTTTAAAGAGAGAGGGAGGGAGTGTGTTTGTGTGTGATAGCGGAGGAGAGAGCGAGCGAGAGCACCACATCTCCGCCCTGTACTGGGTTCGCTCATTAATCTTGAAGGGTGCAACTGTTTTGAGTTGTACCTGATGGTTTGTGCTGCAGGGCTGCCAGGGTCAGGAGAAAAGCAACAGTCTCATGAATCATACTGCCGGGGACAAAGCCTAGTTCTGCGGGAGTGAGAGAGAGGAATCAGGTATGCAAAAAAAATGTCTGGCACGTCCCACAGGCTTCCGCCATCAATCTGCAATTACTAGGCACTAAGCAGCACCATCTTCGGTCATACTTTCTCTCAATTCACCCTTCCTTCTGACGTCTTCTAGTGCCGTTTACCCTCCATTTTGACTTCTTGTTCTCACCTTCTCCGCTCGCTGCCGTGTTGAATGAGGGACTGCGGGGTGAGCTCTGTGTGGATAAAGTAATGATTTCTCCTTCACACCTCCCCTGCTAATTAGTGCTGCATGCCTGCCGACTTGCAGGGGGTGGTGTCTGGGGAGCCATGCTATTTGTCTTGAAGAATTACTGACAAGGACTCTGCGCCAGTCTAATCCCAGAGATGCTTGGTGGAATTCAGTGCCTGCCTCTCTCTGTGTCCGCCTGTCAATTCACTTTAATGATTGTAATGATCATTTTTAGCTTTCTGCTGAAGACCGGGAGAGCCGCCGCCTCTCCCTCTGGTGTCTTTAATACGAGCTATTTATGTGGCCCACTCTGCATGGTCACCCAGTCACAGAGATGTGTCTGCCACATCACCCCCTACCTCTAGCACACACACTGCGTTTTGATCGCTGTCAGCACAGCGGTGACGCGACCGTTTAGACCTTTGTTGAGCGCTGGGCAAACAGCTGTAGCCTGTAAATATTTTATTCTTTTCATTTTGGTAAATCCACAATCTATTAACCATAGCTGTATCTGTGGATGCCAGTCTGAGCTCATCCTTGCTGGAGTCGACCGCTTGCTGTCCTTTGATGCCTTTCTCTTTTTTTAAAAAATGGTGGGGGGAAAACAGACCAAAGAGTTGTGAAGAAAGACACAGAGCTATTTGTCACAGTATGAATAATGTGCCCTTGTGGGGGTGTGTGTATGTAATGTATAAGTTTGTGTTGGTGAGTGGAACTTTCTTTATTCAGTGGTGGAATTATCTCATAGTACATGGTTTATCAGAGCTAATCTCTTCATCAGGCATTTAGATTAAGTTTGGAAGTTTGTTTTGAATTTGGTGAAAACAAGTTTTCTTCTGTTTTGCATACTAATTGGATGTCAGAGATAAAATTCTTTACAGATGGTGTCAGGTAGGGTTTAGCCTATACCTCCATTTGATGTGGAAAAAATTGTGTGGCCCTGGCCTATCTGATGTGTGAGGATGTATGTATGTATATTTAATTTATTGATATGAAAGCTAAAATTTACATCAAAATGGTTATTATCTTTACATATATTCCTGGTGTTATTGTTGTGGAATGTGATAAACATTTGCATGAAGCTTATGTAAAAGCAGTTAACAAATTGAGACAATTGATAAGAAAACTTTATTACAGGTTTTTGCAATAGAGTAACTTCCTTTTTTCTTTAGACATTCACTAATTTTCAGTTGCCGATTGTTTTTTATTTTGATTTCTTTTTTCCTCCGTCTTTACAGGTTTTTGATATATAGTAACTGCTTTTGTTTTCTTTTGTTTTTTTCTTGTTTTTTTTGAGTGTGATGTTTTTTGGGGTGTTTTTTTAAGGCATTAAATCAGGATTGCAATCAGAATGGACCCTGTTTGCTTTCTTAATACATACTTCATATCATTTTGAACAATTCATTCAAGATAAAACAAACAAACAAACAAATAAAAAATAAAAAAATTGTAATCATTAAAGTCTTTTTAAATTGTTCATTAAAATCTAAGAATTTTCCTGTTCATATCATGTCACAGAGCCGGTCAAAGTAATGAAAAACAAAAGGCACATAGACAATCTACTGAAGGTAATAGTAGTAGTCAAAATTTCAAAAACTCTTATTAACCCAGAAATTGAATGCCAGTTAATACTAAGGACCAAAATTTATTAACAGCTTGCACAAGCACAAACCATCTTTTGGCGTTAAAGTAATACTGTCAGGATTTACTAATGCATTTGCAGGAGTTTCCCTTTCAGACACAAAATTCATGGGAGGAGAGTATTAAAATGAATCCCGCAATGCGATTTACTAACGTTTGTGCTCGTCAAATTACTGGTATTTGCGACATTATTTAACATATTTAATGTCTTAAAGCAGGCAGTAATTTGCACTGCTCTTGGCAGATAGTGCTGGTCAGTATGGAGATGATCTGACTGTGTCTTTGTTCTTTGATGTGCGCATTGTCAGTAAATCACCCACAGAATTTTCCCCTCCCATCTGTGTTTTTTTTTTTCTTTCTTGGAATTGCTCTTTAACGCTTATTTGTCCTGTTTAGTAAATATGGCCTTAAATGTGCTGTATGTAAGTTTTTGACTCTACTAAAGCATAAAGGACCATAATATGTTTGCAGATATTTAAGAAACATGCTAAATTAACATATTTGTTTATCCAAAAACAAAAAAAAACAACAACAACAAAAAAAACAATGCTACAGTTATTCTTCTTTGAAAGTGTGTGTTCTGGGCCGGAATGTCGGTCTTTGTTTTGGTTTGTGAAACCCACCCAGTGCCAGTTTACCCAATTGTATTTCGGCACCCCGGGTTGCCAGTTGGTGGAAAACACAGCATATTTAATTTCATTCATCGTCAAGTGTGCTCGTTCCTGTTGGTGTCGTCAATCTGGCAACCTGCATGTGCTTCAAGTCTGAGGAGGAGGGACTGGGTGAAAAAAAAGCCTCTCCAATATTTTGAATTTGGACTGCAATACCTAGTTCAACTACTCAGTGTCAATCCTACATACAGCACCTTTAAGTATTAGCTGACCTTAAAACCTCAATGCCCTAGCCAAAAACATCCTCAAAAGGAGTGTTTCAAGAGTTTTCCAACCAAGAGTTTTCTTTCTTTCTTTCTTTCTTTGGCTTTGTATCTTTCGGTTCGGTTTTAAAAATTACAGTGTGAATACTAAACGAACTAGGCCTAAATATAACATGTTTTTTTTTTTGGTCCAGACCAAAACAACCAAGAAAACTATGAGTGTAAACACACCCTAATATATAAAGCACAATGTGTGTTTTCTTTGTTCCAGGCAGCGTTAGTGTGGCAATGAGATAATTACCTGCTTTCTCAACCAAACTAACACTTAGCAGGCTGTGATGACATAGCCTGGCTGTAGGCCTGCTTCACCTTGCAGGGTGGGTTTGCAGCAGTTTTTTGTTAGGGGTGAGGCCCTCTGTTATGCAGATGCACTGGAAATACTCTGGAAGCTAAACACACGCTTTGCTAAGAGGCTTTAGTAAAGCTGCATCCTACCAGGTGTTAATGTCTGTTTGCTTGCTGACTGCGTTGGAGGATATCAGCTCTGGCCTCCACTCTCCCATCCCCATCTCTCTTCGATTATCCTTCTTTTCCACCTGCACATCAGTCCCATTTCTCATTCAATCTTTCCCTCCCCGGTTTCTCTTGTCCTCCTGCATTTTTTTGTCTGTTACCGTGTTGTCCTGTTTCTATATCTCAGTCTCTGCTTTATTTGTATTCTGGTTGTTCCTGACAGATTTAGCTTCTCTCTAAGGGAGATATAAAGTGTAAGAAAATAGAGACAGACAGAGAGAGAAAGCCTGAGGGCTGCTGGGTTTTAGAGAAGGACAGAGTTGGCCTGTTGCTGGGCTGCAGTGAGGCTGAGATGTGATGCTAAGATACAGGTGGGTGTGGCTGTTGACCTCCGCTGGAGAACAGGGCAGTGCTGGACTCAGGAAATGGTCTTTGTGAAGTGCTGTATAGAGATGTGCTTAGACAGAGGAAACCTGCTGGAAATAAGTGTTGGGTTGAAGCTAATAACCTAATTAAATTTTTTTCAGTTTTTCATCCATTATAAAAGTACTGTAGCTTTTCCCATAACAATCTATTATTTTTGCTACAAAATGCTACTTAATCACTTTACTTTTTCACATTTTATTGCACCCGCAGCTTTACAGCAAAGCAAGCTGAAGCAATAATCAAATTCACTCTAGACAGTCCATTTTCTCATATAGCATTTGGATTTGTTTTAGTGAACCCGTTCACCTGCATAGTTCTTGTGAACTAAGGATAGATCCATTAGTTAATTTTCCACATAATGTTCTCAATTGCAAGTTCATAAAGTTAGAATACATTGATTTAAATAAAAAAAGAAAAAAAAAATCCTCATACTGTTTTTTGCTACAGCACCTCTTATTACCTCTGGTCTTAAACACTTTGTTCCTGTCTTTTTAAAAGCCCGCCTTTCATGTGTTTTTTGTTATTAAATAGCATCAGTCTATTTATCTGGTACTTGTTAATACAATACAAAGTATTGTAGCTAGCTTGACTATAGTTAAATTGTTTAAATTATGATGAGCTTGTTGCTTGGCGAACTACAGTTTCAAAGTATCTTCATCAACACTGGTGGGAAACCACAATATGCTTTGCACTAGGCTGCTGGGGAAAGTTATGATGTTGCCCTTAAGTCTTATAGTTTCCTTTTCACCATCATTCACATGTCCTATTAAGTGTGGCACATACAGATCTGTCACACATTCCCATGCACTGGCCATTTTTTCCTGAACTCTGTATCCCTCACTGGCTGTTTTCTCACTTTCTCTCTTAGTATTTTCACTGCTCTCTCTTTTGCTCTTTTGTTCTCTGTTTATATCTTTTTGGCTTTTGTTTTTTCTTTTGTTGTGTAAACATCTCTAAAGATATATATTTTTTTGCAGCCTGAGTTCTAATTTGAGTGTGATACATTATTTTGTAGAAATGGTGAGCTGGGAATCATTCATGAAGAAAACAAGGAGGAGAGGGATTTTCTGCTCTAGGATGATGCACAGGCTTACACACAGGATGTTTCTCTTTTTTCCCCTTTTATTTTGATGCTTCTGCCCTTTATGGACTCTGATTTTTTTTTATTTAGTTTTCATAGTTGAAAGTGGGGATAGGGGAGTTGCAGCAGACTTACAACATACACCAAAGACACATTTGTGAGTGTCCACAGCTGTATTTACTTCCATTTCATGCTGGTCCACATGCAACAATGTACCACTTTTTGTAAGATAAAACACTGTGTCTACAGGATTGAGCATGTATTTGGATAGCATTTTGTTCAGACATTAGAGCAAATTGTGGGTAATCATTCAAGTAGTGACCTTCACCTCAGTAAGGATACAGTATATGCCATTTTTGGTTTTAGAGTTTGCTTACAAAATCAATACTTCCTTGAAAGTGTAAAATTGATATTGGGTTCATTATACAAAATGTGATTATATAGAGTAAAATTTTGTTCCATTTTGTTAAATATATTCTACTTAAGAAACTACTGAGCTCAACTATATACTCAGTTGCATGGGCATTTTGTTATGTGGAGGTTGTGATGTACAGTACCTGAGTATGCGGCTATCATTCATTCTTCTTGCTGTAAATTAAAATAAATGAACACTGTATAGTATACGCTCTGAATTGTATATTGCAGCTTCTAATTGTATAGCATTATAATACCACAGCTGCTATCCCATCGGCTTTGCATAATTTCCAAACAGTGACATACCGTTGTATATGAGTGCAATTGATCACCGTCTCCATTTTGTCACTGCTTTATTCTTAGAACAGTAGTCCATATGTTGTTGCACCTTTCTCTCTCCTCTTGGCTCTGAAGGTGAACGAGAATATCACAGTATCCAGGCGGCATTGCCTGTGCCCAGCGCGCCTGTAGAGAGGCAACACAGGGAAGCTGGAGTGCAATGTCACTCCCACGTATCTGTTGTGATGGCAGGGTTGTGCTGAACTCAACTCAGTAGAAGCAGTAATTAGTTGTAATTTACGGGCAACTCCTCCCCGGTGACCCCACTGCTCAGAATTAACTGGCTACTTAGAGAGATCATGTTTTCCTCTCTCAGTGCGCGCCACTCAAATGAACCACAACATTGCCATAATGGCCCACTCCCCACTGGTTTGCCCACCTTCTGCAAGGTAGCTGAAAGTCACTTGGTGGAAGCTCAGTGGAGCATGCAAACTCCTATTTCCATCTATTAAGATGTTAGGAGAAGGGCACACAAAGTCCAATAAACACCGTAATGACAGCAATTCATGGCAATGTCAAGAGTTCAACTGGAAATGGACGAGACTAGGAGGTGAATTTGACAGACAGTTGTTTTCGGTATATCACGGCGCACACTATTATATATAATTTTAATCTGACATTAGCACACTTTGTGTGCTGGTATATCAGTGTAAATGGGATGTAGGTAATTTTACATTTCAGATGGGGTTTTAAGTTGGCCTTGTGTTCCACTGGCCACTAATGGGCCAAAAAGCAAAATGGAAATGGCTTCCTAATGACCTGAGTGAGGCCTATCAGCGAAGCTAAATAAATTACTCAGCTACAGCAAGAGCAATGTGCAATCTGTGCCATATGAAAAGTGCTAGCATGTCGTTTTGCCACCATAACTAGTATAATAATGTAGAATGCTTTACAAAACGTTCAGCCCCTTTAATTGTGTGTAGTACACAACCAGGATCAATTTACACTTTCACTAGCTGCAGAGGAGTGAATTACGTCCTCAGCCAAGGAGGAATAGAAAGAACAGAGAGAAACTTCTAACGTTGATAAATGAGGAAGTTTCTATGGCTAATATTTCTCTACAGGTCAAACGCCTGCAGATGTATTGTCTTCTGGGTGTTTGCAGTACAGGACTATAAAATGCTTCAGGTGCTCCTAAATATCAAGACCCTACCTTATACCCTCAAACAAAGTATGTAAATGACTTTAATATAGCTGATAAAAAATAATTGTAATAATAATAATAATTAAATAAATAAATAAATAAATAAATAAACCCACACAAAATAATGTAACTTTTGTTATTTTTGTTGTTATATTTTTATTTTGTCTTTGTATATCTTTGTGTCACCACCTCTTCTCCTTTCTGCATTGGATTTTTTATTTTTTTTTAAATGAATGATGTGTTATTAAAAAATTTGACTCAGGGCTATCTGCCTGTTATTTTTCTCCTTCTTTTTAAAGCAATTAACTTTTTTGCTATTCTAACTATCTAATGAAAAAGTGGATAATTGTTGGAATATCAGAAACTTGTATTTTGACTTTTTTGAGCACTATGCAATTTATTGCCGCTATTTGTCTGGCAGAATGTTTGATGAGTAATTAAAAAATGCATTTTATAAATCACCTTATCAAGCTGCAAAAGGCTCTTTTTTTATAGAATGACCCTAAAGTAGGCACAGTATTTTGCATTAGTTTCTTAATGCAACATTTAGATTTGTTACAACCTGGCACTTCAGAAACTGCTCTTTTTTCTGAAAGTAGAAAAATGACCTATGTTTGTCTTATTTATATACATTGATTAAATGTAGGAAGCAAAACATTGATTTTCATGGGCACTGACTATTATGTGTAGTTTTTTTGCTCTTTCTTGCCAAGGGTTTTTTCTCTATCCAGTAATACACCCCCAACCCCAAACTCTCATATGTCTCTCTCAGGTGAGTTTGATGCGTAATGACCCTCACGGGAGTCCTGCAGTGGAGAGGGGCGAGTGGGCGGACATGCTGAGGTTAGCAGTACTTTAGCGTGACGACTGGAACTGTGAGTGATCTCTCTCTTTCACCGGCCTCTGTTTCTCCCTTCTCTCCTCTTTTGGTCCACCCTTGGCAGCATTCACCTCACTGAGGATGAATAATTAATGTGAATAGATGCAGGGGTCATGGGTGACATGTCTGTGAGGGAGCGAATTCCTCCTTGATTAGTACATAAAAAGCTGGCCCCATCTGCCACTGTGTGGGGATGTGACAGGCGCGCCAGTATAGCGGGAGGGGGGCACCGGTGAAGGAAGTTGTAACGCAAAGACAAGGAGATTCACGGCAGGTGTGTTCACTTCATCACCGTCACATATTCACACTTCTCTATACTAATTTTGTTACTATGTCACCTACTACGTGCCACTTTTAGAAATGCTTTGTTTGACTTTCTGTTGTGAATTACAAAGGTGAACCTAAGTGACCCAGAAAGTTTTAAGCTATTTCAAACATCTTAACAAGACTAGGAACATCAGTGTTGGGGAATTATTATCTGAGAGTAGTGACATTTTTTAACAGTACTTTTTTGTTTGATTGTTTGTAAATTCAGACACACTGTCAATCAAATATTGCAATTGTAACAGTTTGTTTTGGTGAATTAGCTCATAGGTTGTTTCAGTTAGTTTCAGTGAACCGATTCAGATAATGAATCACTGATTTATTCAAGCCCCTGCACAAAAGTGCTTTGGTACTTTAAGTCTTATTTGGATTTATTATTATTATTACATTTTTTATTTTTTTTTGGTTTATCACTGTTTCTGACTCAGTTATATAAATTAGCGTATCCTTGGTTTTATTATTATTTATTAACTATATGTACTGTAAATTCAAATCACTACATATTGTTTCATAGCAGCTCACAAAAGAAAAAAAAAGTACAATAAGAAAGCATTCTGTTATTGGGGGGTGTCAAAGTAATGTCCATATAGCAGTAATGTACAGCTATAGGATAATAAAAGATATGTGCTTAGTAAATACCATGAATTTAATTTAACAGGTTTACTGAACAATAATTAAAGCTATTAATCATAAAAAGGTTAATGCTTGACTATGTTTTATTCAATGTTAAAATTATACACTGAAAAAAAAATATCAACGTTGATTACAAAGATTACTGAATTGCATTATACAAGAAAATACTATTTCAATATTTTTTACTTTAAAATTGCATGTGTAATTCTGTGTGTTTTAGTTTTTTCTAAGCACGCATAAACGTTGTTTTCTCAAAAACACAGTCATGTCCATGCATGCAGCTCACATATTACCGTAGCCCAGTTTGTCCTGAATACTGTGTTATTAAACTTTAACCATTAATATTTGTATGTGCACAAATGTCAAGGCTTGTCAAAACTTCTCCAGGGCCCCTAAAACACCCTCAGACTCCAGAGAGTTAATTGTTAATTCTTTGTAATTAATTCCGAAATTTACTAGCAATTCTAAAGTGAAAATTGTTTGTGCACCTTTTTTTCAGTGTACAGCAATTTATTTAAAAGGATTTAAATGATGTTTTAAAGGATATTGTCACATTAAATAATGTCAGTATATATTTGCCTTTTCTTTTTATCTGCACCACTTTTTCAAATGAGAAGCTCTTACTTTGCGAAGTTGCTGTTACATTCTCAGAGAAAGTAGCTTCACCCAAAAAATGCAAGTGATACCTCAAGAAGTTCACATCTCTCACCCAGCCCTGCTGCATATCACTAAACTTATCATTTGGAGGATAATTTGGGATATATTCCCACTGCACTGGGCACTCATTTTCACTAAGGTCCTGGGGCAGCATGATGCAAATTACAGTTACTGTTGAGATAACTTCATCCCAGAGTACAATACAATGTAAACATGTGCTAAAGAGGTGCCAGATAAGCAAACACATATTAGGGGAAAAAGGCTCATCGGGTTTAGTCTAGCTAAAAGAGAACATGCCCTTTGTCACTGGTTATAATTAATATGCTAAATTGAATTGGAGTAATCAACGAGGGGACTCGCCTTGTGCACTGGAGGTGCACTGATTAAAGTGTTAGGCTTAGGCACAGGACCGACTGAAGCTCTCTTGAATAGAGGAGAGGATACTTGGATTTACAGTGCGCTCTTCATTTTATCTCTAATTAGTACCAGGTCCGTAATAACCGTAAATGACTTCATTTGTATGACCACACATAAGCCCGATGGCCATTTATTTCTAATTCTCATCTGCGTTAGTCTCCTCCTACATTGGTTAATTACGTACAAGTTGTGTTGAGCCAAAGTTGCATTTGTTAATTTGTGAGTTTGTGTAGCTGAATGTGTTTTTAATTAATTCATTAATTTGTTTGTTGTGGATAGGTGGGTGGTTTTTATTTAAAGTGTGTGAGTCATAAGAGGGTAAAAGTCTAGCCAGACGCTTTCTGTTTTTGTTTTCACATACAAATTTGATGTGCCAAGGAAATAAATAAGTCCTTGTATCGACCGTGTGCCTCAGTACTTCCTATTGCTGCTATTAAGCAATACAGAGATTCTTGGTCAGATAGTTGTGTTGTTGAAAAGGCTTTTTCCTGCCTGTGTGTGTGGTAGTACAGTATGTTTTATGAGTGAATATGGTCACGGAGGATGTACTGATGCATTTTAAACACTCAATAACGTGTTACACTTACAAACAACCACACAAGCCTCAAACAACAACATGATATGCATTCAACTTGTTGAATTGACAACCTGAGCTCAGTTCACTGGCCACAAAACTGATTTTCATTGCATGCTTATTAACAATGGTGCTCTATTGATTTGTAGCAGGAGTAAACACCGCAGGAAAATGCCACATGCCAGTCTGACATATTTCTACTGACATGCTAGATTACATGGACGCAATGGAAAGGTGTTCTTTGACAAAACAGGCACTCTCCCTTTATTTTTTATTTTTTGTATCAATAAGCCACTGAGCAGTGCTTCTCTCTCATATGTCAGTACAGGTATGCAGGTTAGATGGGTGGTAGATGTTGATATTGCTTCATGTGTCGACGCAAATATTCATGCTTACCAATATCTGTCACTTTCATGCTTCCAATATCACTTGTACTCTGAGATGCTGCTTGGACTTTATGTGAGATACGGCACACATAATGGAGCGATTCATTTCCTGCTGCTCCTTTTGACACCTGAGTCTGAGTCAACAGTTTACATACAAAAGCACATCTCTAACCATCACAGCTCCTCTTTGAATGTCCTCCCATGAATGATTCTGAGATGTAAGGTTTTTTTTTTTTTTTTTCATATACATGCAACTCTGAAATGTCACCAATCAGGTCAGTGCTGCAGGACCCGTAATACTTTTAAAAATGACACGCTTTTAATTCCTGTCTACAGGCCACAGGAGAAGAGCAGACTTACATCATTTAGTCATGTTGTGGATGGAGGTGCTCTTGGGATGTAGAGGGTGCACACAACAACACATCTAGGACATAGAAGAGAGCGTGACTCAGTCCCTTGCCATTACTTTCTGCCTGCTCTCATTGCACATCCTCTTCTTTGTTATTATTTTAATTCCTTTTATGTAAAGCACTTTGAATTACCATTATGTATGAAATGTGCTATATAAATAAACTTGCCTGGCCTAGCATTGCCTTGCCTTGCCTCTTAACACTTTGCTAATGTTATATAATGTAAAAAATCATTCAAAAGACATGTTAATGTTTTTCTGTGTTTAAAGAAATTGACAGTTTACTTCACCTAAGGTGAAACTCTGTTCATCACAGCTTATGCTTTCTAGCAGTCAGTTTATTAAAATATTCAGCTGATGTTTTGTCTCATGCGTTCTGCAGCACTTCAGGTAGGTGTTATTTATCGCTTCTCGCTATCAAACTGTGCCCACAACAGCTCAACAGCTCAGCAGCTCATCCTTAGATTTATACTTCTGTAATTCTGTTTTTTTAATTGTTTACTGTCAAATCTTTATTTTATAACAGTGCTAATAAGAAAAGTTTCTTGAGTACAAGTTCAGCACAGTCAAAGAATTTCTTAAGGATCATAAAAAATAGAGTCTTTTAGTAGACTAGAGTAATGGCTGCTGAAAATGGGGCTTTAGTTGTTTCAAAGTGTAATAATAATTTACATTAATTTACATTTTTAATTAAGATTCCTGCTACATTAGGTGATATTTTTTAGAAGGATGAATTTCTAAATAAAAAAAAAAATAATAATCTTTAATGTCTTAGTGTTTTAAAACGAGTGTATGTGTATAAATGCATTTAATAGCAAAACATGTATTATATATTGTCTCACATATGGATTTGTATATTCATAAATACCAAACTACACTGCTTCCTGGATAGGTCTGATGTTGTAACATCCAAATCTGGGGTGTGGATGTGAAGATTATCACTCTGCAATGCAGGAATATCATAACGGAGGGGCGTTTGCAACACTGAACGCACCTGCTCTTGTAACATGGCCTCATATTCTTTGGCCATTATACAACTGTGCAGTGCAATCGCTGGACCTAATGGTTCCCATGAGGTGGCAACCCATACCATTACAGATACCCACTATGTTTAACAGTTGGCCAGTTGGTCCAGGTTTTGTCCAAGTGGTTTACCAATAGCATTACTGCCAACAATTTTAGCTTTGTGAAGCTGTTGACATGCAGATTTTGTTGTGACAGGGTCACAGAGGTGCTGATGTAATTCTATGGTAATTTATGAGGATGTACATTTGTGCCATTTAGCACCTTTTCTGTTAAGTGGTTGTCTGTTCCTGTTAGTGAGCTTAGACTTACAGTGATTATTTTTGCCAATGCAGTTTGTTCATGTTTGGCATTTGCACACATTTCTGTTGAGATTGCCCCAACCATTAAATAGCTTTGCTGTTTTTGGCCTGGAGTTCAGATAGTACTTGCCTGTAGCTTAACAACCCCACTTTAAACTGGCAGTTGTCAGACCTCTTTTATATCTGATCTAAATGCTAATTGCCATTCAAGCAAGGGTTTCTCACCTCTGCAGCTGGGTTTTTATTAGTGATTAAACTACCCCTCTTTGACTCTTTGCTGCTTCTAGTGTTTTTTATTCCTGTCCATTAATGTAAATTATAATATAGAGTCAGTCAGCCATTAATGCAGTATAAACTCAGAAAGAGTAGCCAGATTATTATTATTATTATTATTATTATTATTATTATTATTATTATTATTATTATTATTATTATTACTATTATTATTATTATTATTATTATCATTGTACTTTTGCAGAATGTTTAATACTATTTATATTTTTATTTATGTATATTTGTATTTATATTTATCTTACTAACACTTTGGTGGTTCAGTGTCTCTTATTACCCTTCATTGTGAAGAGTAATATACAGTCAATCAGACCTTTATGGAAAATAAACTCTGTAAGAGTAATCAGGAATAATAATAATAATAATAATAATAATAATAATAATAATAATAATAATAATAATAATAATTTATTATTATTATTATTATTATTATTATATTACACATTTTCAGAGTGTTTATTTGTTTGTTTATATGTATATTTATACAGCTCTCCAGACGTGCTTTATTATTCCATGTGTGTTTGTGTATGTATGTATGTTTTTATGTACACACGTTTGTTTCTGTGAATTGTGGGGACTTTCCGTAGACTTTTATTACTTTTATACTGACCAAACAATATTTTTTTCTACCCCTAACCCTAAACCTACCTGTTACAGGAAACCTGTTTACATTGTTACACTTTCAGTTAAACATCATTTACTATTTCTAATATTTAGTTTTTCCCTCAATGTTAAAAAATTTCATGTTTTAATATCTTTGTGTGGACATTTGGTCCCCAAAATGTAGCATAAACAAGCAAACACACACATACTGTATTACTGTATAAATGGACTGTCCTGACATGTAGTATTAACATCAGGCAGCAAGGGAGCTTAGTTTTCAATCGTCAGACCTCCCTCTACCACCTGCACCCCTTTTAAATGAATTTGTCATAGCTCTGTGTTTGTGACTTGCTAGACTGGGGGATTCAGCTGGGGAACTTCCATCATTTTAATGATATCAAAAATAGTGTCAGGCTGAAGTCAGTTTTTTTTTCAGCAACTTACCAAAATGTTTGGAAAGATAAATCATCCTAGAATGGCATTGTTATGGCATTCATGATTTCCTGTCATTGTTGTATCGAGCTCTGAAAGACGCAATCTGTTTTGCTGTCCTGGTTCCCTGGTGGTGATCCTCCCAGTCATGATGTGGCAAAGCATTCTTGTGACACCCGGGCTGAGTGGGCCACTGACAATCACCTGTGTGCTTGTGTCCTTACTCTGTTTCAACGGCCGATAAGTAACCCAAAAATGAATTCCATTAGGAAACAAATCTCAGGCCAATTCCCCTCTATCACACTCTGGGTCAAACGGCATAATACCTGAGGTCAGGGGAGAAATGGGTTACAGCGTATTAGGGCTGAAATCTTTTCACTGCCTGGTGACACAGGTGGTGACTAACACTCTCACCATAATGGGATTTCCCAAGAGATCTGTCATTTTGGTTCAGAACTCTGTGGCCCTTCGCAGTTTAATAACTCAATGGATTACCTGCTGCACTTTCCAAGGGCATTAAACTAAGTTCTTGCCCTAATCAATCAGTTGAAGCTATTCCGCCATCAACACAGTTCAATACTGTACACTTCATTTCCCTCACAGAAGGGGGGACTGCATTTAATTATTCTCCTTAGCGAAGCATTTTTCAACATCAGTCCACCCTCACAGGTTAGACAAAGGCATTAAAGGAGGATTAAATTTCTCTGCACGCTTTAATGAGAGTGATGTAAATGGCTAGTCAAATAACTTCCATAGCCGTATAGTGGAACCAGAGTGACCAGTGAGTCAGGTCACAGCACAGAAGAAAATCAATAAGTGGCCTTTTTAAATGAGTTTAGTGCTGGTTGCTGAGTAAAAAAAAAAACATAAACATCACCTCATCTCCTGCCTCCCCCTGGGGAGGGTTTTATTGTCGTAAATTAGATAGAAAGGCACTGTTCACAAAGATATATGAGCTCTGAGTATCATTGCCATATATTTCTTTGACACTTAGCCTCCATTTAAAGTACAAGGGAGGATGTTTATGAAGGACATTTGCTATCTAGATGAGGTGTTATCAGGGATTCTTGGTGACCATACGCTTTGGCAAGGTCACAAAAGGCCTCTGTCAGCAGTGACAGTCGGTGTAGGCCTGTTTACCTGGATCACAGTTTTATTTATCACAAGGTTCTATGCCATGAATTTCCTAATGTCTTTAGGACTGTAAATTTCCCTAATGCATTTCTGCAGCCCTTGTCTGCTATCATAAAACCTGTGAAGTCACCCACTGTACTTTTAATGTCATTTAAAGTTGAGTAAACTAAGTTGTAACATGTTTGCTAAGCACACTCGAATATGATTGGCAATACACTATCATGATTTTATAAGTGAGATGATTTAAAAATTATCGCAGTGCTCTGTAAATATGTTTACCCACTACCCTAAACACAGGAAATCAATTAATTACTAATATGGAGGCACGTTTAATTCAGCATGTTTGTGTTTTCCCAGATATTTACATAAATTAATGCATAAACTAATTCAATGTATATATAATATTTAAATATACTATTAAATATCAAATACTGTATATTCTATATATACTGGTGTTTTAAAGTTTTGCTCATATGAAATTGCTTAAAAAATTGTTTAGTTCACTCAAACAAAATAAAACACACACACACACACACACACACACACACACACGATAGAAATAGAAACAAAAAAAAAAAAAAAAAAAAAAAGTAGTTTGAACTGTGCCTTTAAGTATCCTTCTATGTGTAGACTCTTTTTAAGCTTCTTGGAATAATATCTTGATCAAAGTTTATTCTTATCATTGTTTATAAAAGACAAAGCACTCAACATTGTAAAGGGACAATTGTGGTTTATTACATTAATGGGTAATTAAAATGATATTAGAGTAAACATGAACAACTATTTTCATCTGAAGTCAGATGATTATTTGTGTTTGAAGTAAAGGAAACAACAAATGCTTCAATTTCAAAACTCTGGCAGCCTCCCACAATGAAACAATTTAATTATCCGACAAAATAAATCTGTGTTATTGTAGTACTGGCACTTACGAGCAGTTTTGTATCTTTGGAGGTGTTAAAGCAGAACAAAGAGAGACATTTTACAGGACAATCTTCTACATGTGGCGCTCCCCCCATCCTCTCGCTCTTCCCTCCCGCTGAGATGAAGAGTGTTGCGAAGCCCACCTATTAGACAGCACGCTAGCCTCCCTGGGCTCCTTCCCAGGAAACAGGTCCGGGGGCGTTCTGTCAGCAAGTTCCTCTGGGAGTAGTCACACTTTTCAAAAGACGGAAATTAAGTGGAAAAATGTCTGTTCCCTCACTGATGTAATTATCTGTCCTGGATTAACATCTGTTCACTGGCACGAGTGCCAAGTCCACTTCATCATGTTCCAACTCCTTGTGCCCAGGCTGGATGTATACCTGTATCTGTTCCTAATGTTGTGTACCTTGGCACACGTTGCCGCTGTTTCTCTCTCTGACATTAGCAAACTATTCAACATCTGCTCCCCTCATCATTCTAGCATCTATTTGCACTTTTTTCATTCTAACCTTGTGAAAGTTTGTTCCCATTTATTCTGTGGAAGCAACTGAAACATGTAGGAAAGTGGCGAAAAGTTCTGTACACTATATACTACAGTATATCTATCCATCTATCTGTATAGAATACATTTTTGGAAAATGGATGAATATATAATTCTTTGTTTTCTATTGTTGATTTAACAGATGGTATCATGGTTCATTTGACAGTCAGAAGAGCCTCGAATACAGTGATGTCACACTCTGTCTGTTTCCACATATTTATATTCACACAAGCATCTAATTCATCCCAATGGCAGTACAGGAAAGTCTACTGTCTTTGGATAATCACACACTTCCTACGTTGGGCCTCTAGATAACACATTATCATGCATCATTTATCTTCATTATGTGTGTCAGTGCTTGTGTCATAGTGGGCGTACTTCATGAATTCCAGCTGCTAGTATAATCACATGCACACACTATTCATAAAATTCAGGTGAATCTTGAAGATACCGGATTTAATTTCTTGCACAGCACCAATAAAAAAGACATTTGCAGATTTCACCATGGAAAGTGGACATTGACAGGATGGTAAATGAATTTTTTGGTTGAAAATGTCACCTCACCTCCTCCTGTTGCGCCATTAGAGTTGTGAGTGGTGAGATGACCTAAAGGACTTGCCTGTCACACTTCATACTAATGTTATGCCCAGAGGGAGCAAATTAAACCTGAACTATGCAGTGGAAAAGCAGATCTACATCTCTCTTTTGCTTGCTGCTAATTATCATTATTCTTTAGTTATAGGAGCAGGGCAGACACACCGCCATGTCCTTTCTATTAAGCTAAATGTCTCCGGGAGTTTTTAGGGATAGGTTAATGAACTGCAGAATTTCTTGGAAAGTGCAGTCAAAGCCTAGTGATTATGGAAGAGTATGTAACATTTCTGTTTCAGTCTCAGGCCTGGGCCTCAAGCACTCTTGGGTATACAGCCAGTGTTGTTTCAGAAAACCGTAATTAGGCACAACACTGAAGGTTTTCCATGCTGCAATCCCAGTATCCTCTGATCATCCTCCTCAGAGCCGTACAGGTAAATGGGCTGTATTGGGCGATGATTTCAGCGGTGCTAATTGCGATGCAGAGCGCATCGTGAGCTGAGTCTGGCTAAGATTTGCTTAGCCTCTGGCTCGTCAAATGATTATAAAATTGATTGAATTAATAATGATCAGTATTAACATAGAGCATAGGTTTGTGTGAGGGAAATTAGTGAGAGCACAGACACAATGAATACATTATGAGTCTTTTTAATGAGTGAAATTTGAATGAGGTTGTGAAAATAGTGCATACACTCAATGCCAGCCTCATACAAATAATCCAATTTTATACATTCATGTCAGGTGTGCTATATTTGATTGTATGTTTGTATGTGTGTGTGTGTGCGTGTGTGCCTTTATGTCCTCTTTTGTAAAATAAAATAAAATAAAAATAAAAAATAAATATTTTTATTGTAAAAATGCAGTTAAGTTTAGTAAAGTTTTGTTTAGGCTTATATGTGTGTGTGTGTGTGTGTGTGTCAAACTAAATGTTTTATTAATGTATTTAAAAGGTATATTTAAAGACAGGGGTGCACATAAGTTTTTCAGCCTGGTTCTCAAAAGAGCACATGGAGATTTGGTTTGGTCCTCACACTGCACATAGTGTGACCCATAAAAAAAAAAAAAAAAAAAAATATTACAATTATATATATATATATATATATATATATATATAAAAACTAAATAATAAAGTGTGATAATGCTATTGTATTTTTAAAATAAAAAGGAAGAAAGGAAGTATTAAATAAAATACAACTATTTTATAGTACACTTACAAATAAAATGCTAATATTTCCTTTTTTTAATATGAACTTTCATTATTTTCCAACTTAAAATCAGCAAGCTTTTATTTTGGTGTGTTGCCGGCAAGTAAGTACAAGCTCTGCAGGGTGTAGTGCTGCCTAGTGAAGAGCGTCAGTGAATGAAATGTGACAGTTTTGCATTGTGCTTTGAAAACGGCAGTGATTTATGCTCTCAGTTTGAATTGAAATCTTATACAGTATTACAGTTTGTCGGTCTAAAATGGTTGTGCATTAACAGCTCTCATCCATGTCGGTACGCAAATGAGTGGTGTGAACCTATTTGAAATCACATGCGTGTGCGTGCGCATGTGTAGTACTTATTATGTGCACATTTTTTTTGGAGTTTTAACTGTTGTTTGATGCTTTTTCACTAACCAGAAAAACTACTTCATTTCTCTACCACAGAGTGAAAATATGCCTGTCAGATTTGTTTATAAGCAAGCAACACTATTAAAATACTCTTTGGAGTATATGGCTTTGATTATCCAGCCGTGTCCTTAGTTTAGAATGGATAGATGTCTATTATAGATGTCTCTTCAAAGTGGGAACCATTTAAATTCCTTTGAACAGTAGCTGACTCAATTGGGATTAAAGAGGTGACATTGTTTAGAAAAGGCTCATTCCATTTCTGAAGCTGTTTTGAGTTTGATAAATCTACCTGCAGCCAAATGTGATGGTGTGGCAGTTCAGCTGTTGTGGATGTCAGCAAACTGACAATTTAGGTTTTACATGCACATCTTCACATTTTAGATTTTAAGGGCCTCAAGTGTGAAAGTGATTTGCTTAGATTTCTCTCAAGAGACAGCTTCTGATTTTTTGATTTTGCACAAAACCAGTTTCTCTCTCTCTCTCTCTCTCTCTCTCTCTCTCTCTCTCTCTCCAGGACGCTGTGTAATTTATGGTGGCACTTCATTAGTGAGTTTTAGAGAAACTTGTCAATATATAATGAATAGCTGTGTATTATCTTAAGTTTAATGTGTGGTTTGGGTGATTTAGGCAATTCAGTTTGAGTAAGCTAAGCATTATGATTTTTTAAAACACAACATATCCAGCTGTGTTTGTAGTGCAAGCTGTTTTGCCTAATAATCTGTGTGTTTGTAGCTCATTTGATTAGCATAAGCTTTCTAGCATGTCAAGTTTTGTTTTCATTATTTCTTTAGCCTGTCTGTTTTGTTTAGAGATGATGGTCAGCTAGTAAACTGCAGGTGTTTTTCAGCATGTTTCAGTGATTCACACAACTGGGCGTCTCTGTGGGTTTAGCCTCTCATCAATGCTATTTTTTGGAATATTGTCACCTGTTGAAAAGATCCACTCTATTGCATGTTTATATAGTCAGAATACTAGATGAAAAGGTTTTTTCTTCTCCACTTTTTTTGGGTGGTAAGGATAAAGATGGCAGTGGTTAAAGATCTGGGCACAACCCTGAATGATAATACTCTTATAGTTTGTATCAAGGTTATTTATTTATTTGTTTATTTATTTATTTATTTTAATTAATGGGTTACTTACAACCTGCATCTAGCATGGCAACTGAAAGTTTATGGGTTTGAAGCCTGGAAGGGGTGATCCAACAGCTTCATCTCAATTATTAATCACTTTAATAATTGCTGTGGATATAAACATTCACTGAAATAACTTCTTGTTTACTTTTTTCATTGCCAGCATTCAGAGACAATAATGATGCCTGACGGAAACTTCTCTTTTAATAATTGTTGTGGATATTTCTGTTTGATGTGGAGTTCTATTTGTTTATTTCTGTTTTTCCTGTATTTTTTACAATATTTTTATGTTTTCAATTTGTTTTTTGTTTTTTTTGTATGCTCTCCCTTTGAGTTCTGTTTTTCTATTATATTGATGACACACAGTTGTGCTAATCATTGCTATATTATATTGATGACACACAGTTGTGCTAATCAGCAATAAATGGCTAAAAGCGATTTTTTTCTGAGACCTGCCCTACATAATATTGGGTTGCTATAAATCTTTTCGATTGCCTTGTGAGCAATAGTTTGGTAAATGATTTTTTTTTGTTTAAATGTCATGCCAAAAACCTAGTTTAGCCAATAATTAAGGGTCCTTGTCATTCATGCCAAAAACCTGGGTATTATCTTCACTAAGGTTTTGGCATGGATTTGGCGCTAAAATCTGACAAATAAGTTTTTATATTAAAGCATTTTTTTGTTGTTTAGTGGTACAGTCTTGTTTTTAATTGCTGTGAAGCTTTGAACATGATAATAAAAGATATTTTGATGAAATATGATTTTTTTTAAATTTAATAATAATAATAATAATAAAGAATTTTGCATTATATGCTTTTGATTTTATATAAAAAATATATTTTTAGTTTTTATATTTCCTTAAGCTGTGCTTTTTACTATATTATACATTTTTTATTTTATTTTATTTCAATAGCATTTTTTGTTCAAATAATTTTTATTTATTCAAAATTTTTTGCATTATATTTAGGCATTTGATTTAAACATATGATAAATTGATTACCTTTAGTTTTGCTGTTGATAAATCTTTTTCTCTCTCTCTGTTCAAATGAGTCTTGTTTATGTCTTGCTCACATTTATCCAGACTAGTCATCCAGACTATGTAGTCCAGGACTTATTATTATCTCTAGTGTAAAGGTCTTTAACAAAACAAATTTCTGTCATTGCCTCTGTTCTCAAACCCTTAGCTTTTGTCCATCCTGTGACTGTGCAATGCAAAGTAACCATTTTAATTTGTTCCATTAAAATCCACAAATAAGACTGCTGTCTTAGGTTTTTTTTTTTTTTTTTTAATGTATGATTTAGGGCTAAAATGTAATTTGCTTCTTTTTTTCTTCTTCTTTGGGCTGTTTTTTAGTTTGTGTACTGTATGCTGCTTACCTTATTTTTTGAATATTCGCTAAACAGCACTGATCACTATAAATAAATGTGACTTGACTCTCTAAATATATGATAGAGAATGGAAGAGAGGCTGAAATAATAGGTAGTTGGCTGGCATTTGCAAGTTTTTGCTAAACCCTGCTCCTGCTGGCTAAGCCAGCCTGCCTCTCTCTGAGTGAGATGAGACGCTTCCAGCTCCCCACCTGTGCTCTCTCCCTGTCCCACCAGCCCTGCATCTTTGTGGGGAAGGGATCAGCTCCAGCATGGGGCTGACAGGCTCACCACTCATTCCACACCAATGGCCAGAGGATTATTCTGGTTTAGGGACAAGTCAGGGATACTAGATTTTGTGGGGAATGTTTTGCTACATGAATATAAATAATATCGAAAACACATTTGAGTGCTTTTAGACCTTGTCAAAAACACATCTTTAAGATCAAAAATAATAAAAACCTGTCTGTGTTTATAATTGTTGCTTTTATGTTATATCTTTCATATTTGGCATTCTTTAAAGATGGCCCTGAAGATCTGAACAGTTGTACAGTAGTTTTTATACAAGTTAAAAGACTTTTTCATAAGGCTTGGTCTTTAAGCCCATGTGTTTGATGCATTTCTCTTTGAGATTTCCACTCAAAAGGATCTAAGTTGTGTTGATTTTTTATATGATACTTTTTTTTATTTTAATAATGTGTTTTTTGTGAATGTGTTTGTAGTGCAATAAGATAATAGAGAGAAGAAGTAAATTCTCATTTTCAATGCCAATAGGCCAATTCAGCCCTACACAGAAGAGCGTTGCCACATATCAGCCGAGATGCGTGTCGACAACTTTACAGACATGGTTGACATTTTCTCTTCAGTGCGAGAAAACTGTAACCTATATTATACTGCATGCCTCTGTCTACTCCGTACTAATCTGATAATGTTTCCATGCTTGCAGTTCCAATCTGTGCCTGTCCTTGGCAGCAGATGCACTTCCTTGTGTCTTTCTTTCTGGAGAGATTTTCCATAAAAACAGGTCCACTGACAGATTTGAAAAGGCTTGATTGTGCAGTTGATCATAGGGATATTCTGAAATAAATTTCCACTTCACAAATAGAAAAAATAAAAATAAAATAATTAATGTTGCTTACAATGCCAGGCTGTAACTTGCACCGCAAATTCACAGATTTACTTAGGATACTATACTGTATGATGATTAGGCTAGTGTGATGTAATGCTCATGATACTACATAATTATTAGGATCTATTTTCTCTGCAAATTTATGCCTGTTTTTTCCTTAACCCAATGCACGACTTAGCCATAGTGTCCCAGTTTCTTTAAAATTACGAATAAATAACTCTTGTTGTAAAATCTGCATCTTATTAAATGTCTGTAATTATCATTAGTATTATGCTAGCTTTGATGTTGTTTTGAGTGGTGTAACTTTTATTTTAAAACGCTGCAAATATTATGATGCCTTTATTTTTGGGTCCTACTTGTTTCCCAGATTTTGACAGTGAAGGCTATTTAAAAATAGATAATATTGGCAAAGCAAGTATGCTCAAACCATCCTCTGACAAACTACTAAAGTCAACGGAATCATTTCACAACACAAATACTCTGTCAGAGGCTTTGAATAAACAACAGTTTTATGCAGACTCGAATAGTCTAGGTTGCTTGGTTTTCTTACACTGATGATTTTGCTTTTTGTGGACAATATACAGTATATTTATTTTTACCTTACCCAGACTCATCAGTTCATGTTTGTCAAATCTAAAATGAATATGTTTTTGAACTTTCCACCCCTTGCCATGTTGCTGGACTGACAGGTACAGTCTGTGCCACAGGGGACAAGCTTGCGTGCCATAAATCGGTCATGGGTGACTTAGCAGGCCAGTTTAGAATAACAACAGCATAAAAGCTGAGACAGCCAAATGCACAGAGAACTCCATACTCCCTGTGGACAATGAGATTATAAGCAAAATGTGAAATTCAATCTAAGTAGCTCCCCCATGGACTACAGACCAGACCGTTTCTGTTTATGACAACTGAAGCTTTATATTTGACCACAGTGATGTCTGCATTTCAAAAATAGAGCTTGTGCTCAAAGGCTTGCGTTAGTTGAGATTTATGAGTTGTTTGTGATGTTTGTGCGCATATACTGTATGCGTTTGAGTGTGTGTCTGTAGTGACAGCTGTGATGGATCCATCAGTTACATTTGTTCTTGAACCCTTCTGAACTTAATGTCCAGAAGCAACATTTCTCAGGGCTTAAATTTCACAACTAACAGCTGAAGAAAGTGATTCACTGATTTAGTATTATCTGCCCAACTCCTGCATCTGTCAGCTACCCAGAAGCTCATTAGCAGATCATGATGCTTTTGTGTGAGATTTGCTTCATTATCATGCACAATGCTGAGTACAAAACCACTAATGATTTCTACCACTTTGTGGTAAACTATAATTTCTCTGATTCATTGATTTAAAGCTCTGATGAACTATTAGTTTGTTGAAGAAAGTCATTTTGAATTTATTTCAATTTCGTAGTGTTTTTTTTTTGTTTTTTGGAAGAAGAAGAATGGTGGGGTGTGTTTGTTTTGTTGTGTGTTTGTGTTTTGGTTATCCTAAATAATAATCAATATCATCATATTTTTGCTATAGCTTTTGGGTAAACAAGTGAACAAAACTAATTTTAAGTTTGAATTGTGTTTTTAGTGTAAAGATATTTTTCATATGCTTGTCAGCTTGGTGCAATGTTGTAATTTTTTTTTTGGAATTTAGGTTGTTTGTTTGTTTTGCTTGTTTGTTTGGTTTGAGTTGTGTTTTTTTTATTTTCAAATATTAAATTGCTGGAATGATGTCATTTTTTAAATGTTAGAAATATTTTTTTGATTAGAGGTGTAAATTGCTGGAGTTATGTGTGTTAATGATACTTATGATTTTTTATTTGATTTATTAGGATGAGTTTATTTATGTATGCTGTTTTGTGCTATTTTCTTTGTACACAGCTGGGCATGCCAGTAAAGCCCATTAAAACTGCAAGTGAGAAAGAGACATATTAAAAGGGATACAGATGCAAAAAGCACTCAATTGTATCTGTGTGTGAAACCTGGTTTAATTTTCCTCAGAATGGCCAATGAAAATGCAGGTGGACTATGAAGGTCAATGTCAATGATACATCAGGGGCTCACGCTCACAGTCGTTTTACACAGATCACCAACATTTTCTAAAGACCTCTCTCTCTCCATTTTCTGCTTGGCCAGACGTTGTGAGCAGCATGAATAGCCCTCTGTTGTCCTGTGCTATGATCGTCACATACAGACATTGAATGTGATGGATGAGCTTGTACAGCACTCCACCTCATTTCCTGATACTGAGGAGAGCAGAACAGTGCTTTAATTCTCAATGGTGTAACAATGAAGTACATTTATTCATTTAACATAAGGAAGTGCCATTAATGAATAGAGTTCTCTTCTTAGTCACTTTAAGATGAAGGATAAAATGTTTAATTCTCTTCTGCTTAGGATGAAAACACAAGTACTCTTAATTGCATCTGGTTTTTTTGCCCTCCTGACACATTCCCTGAAATGCTACAGCTGGAGGACAAGCCAGCCACATCAGCCACTGTCAGCATCAGTGGCAGTTATAAATTTAAGCATTCTGTGCAGGTTGTCCGATGCAATTCCCCTCTCTCAGTTTATCTACACATCTACGCTTGATTTTATACCAACACCCTTGAGGAACACCATGTATAGTCATTTCAGATATCTTTTTTTTCCCCAACTGTAATATCCAATTTTTTTTTTTTGTGAATCATGAGTAGCCTTTTGTAAAAAAAAAAAATAGAATTAGAATTAAGAAATCTCTTTGTTGTTTTGAACAAACATATACTCAATCTGTGAGGCAACTGAGGTATCTGATTTATAAATTAATGATTATTTTGAATAAATCTGTTGAATTAGTGTGCAAATTACAATTTAGGATTTGTTCATGAGTAAACTGGTCTGTTTGCCACTGTTCTTGTGTCAGCAACACACCGAATAAATGGTCCTGTGTGCAAATTACAATTTAGGATTTGTTAATGAGTGGTCCTGACTGATTGTTTATTTGATTGTTTATTGTAAATGAAAAGCACATTTAGTTTATACATGACTGTTTGTGGACTACAAGTTTTGAACTAAATATGCTGTAAAAGAGCAAGCTGTTTACACTCACTGAATGAACTGCATGAATCTTGACAACTACTTGACGATTAATAATATTAATAATAATGTCAGATTGAGTTCAATCCTATTTATACACTGTCCTGTCTGTGTCTTTAGGACATTAGAACATAAGAGTCATTATTATTTAAAAAGGTATTTTGAGGAGAATGAAAGAATAAATAATAAATAATAAATACTTTTGTACTTTGTTAAAGTAAAAATGAGCACTAGAGTAATGATTCATTAGGGTATGAAAACTCAAGTAAATAAATATTTTTGTTACTTTCAATTTACTTTTTAAGTTACCATTTGATATTCACAAATTCAGTTTTTATAAAAGACTAGTGACTGTCACAGGGAATCATACAGTGTCTAAGTCCTTGAAACATGCCACCTTGGCAACAGCGTGGTATGATTTTTACACATCTGTGTGTGCGCTTTAGCCTTATGAAAGCACATCACCTGCTTTTACGCTGTGAAATGGCTCTACGAAATGAAAGCCATGTTTGAAGCAGCACATTTCTAGCAGCTGTTTTTGAGGTGAATTGCACGGTGTGAGGACGCAGAGGTCAGAACCACTATGTCTGGGTGTCAGACTGTGGCGGTGGCAGATTTTACAACTCCCTGCTGAATCTCATCCTGTCTTGCTCATCCCTTTCTCCTCCTATTTCTACCTACATGCCACATTACATTTTGAAGGTGAATTCCATAAATACGAAAATTATGAAGCAGGTTGAATTACCCAGGAGGCTGTTTCTCTGTGAGTCTGCCAGATATTTTTGCTTGATGGCTTCAGTTTGGGAAGATGCCGTACTGCCGGCAGCAGGAGCCCTGCAGCTGGCTGCAGTAGTATTTTGCTGGAAATGGCCCTTAAATCATTGCTTTCTTCTTCCTAAAAGAAATTATGCCTGATGACACAAGGAGAAATGAGAGGTAGAGAGATATGATTGAGGTAATCCCTGAGAGGGCCCTATCATTCCAGGTTTGTTCCTTATGTCTATAGTTTCTTCTTCCCTCTCCATCGTTTTTTGATCTGTACAAATGGGATGAGAAAATTAGCCTAATCTCTATGAGGATTCAGATGGGTTCATGCATAGGCATGCATATACTCAGCATGAGCACTGACCTTCTCTTTGGTTGTCTACTTTACTTTTTGCTTCTTTAAAAAAAAAGAAAAAGAAAAAACCTTTACAAAGTGTGTGTGTATGCAGAATAAGCCATTTACAGAGATCTATCTATCTATCTATCTATCTATCTATCTATCTATCTATCTATCTATCTATCTATCTATCTATCTATCTATCTATCTATCTATCTATCTACCTTTTGACCTTTCTTTCAACCTTCCTTCCCCAATCTAACACAATTAAACATTTCTTTTTTTGGCAATCAATTTATTTGTCTGAAATGCAAGGACAGGGGACAGCAGCTAGGCTTTTAAACATACTGCTAAAAGATGCATTGAAAAATAGTTTTTAAAGTTCTGAAAGGCAGATTATAAATGTAGTAAGGTCATTGATACATACTGCTTCAAGGTTGATATAGTGCCATGACATAACCAAACCTTTTATAAATTCATTTAAATATTACTATCAGTGTTCCCCACAGGATTGTGTGAGACTTGTGGCGTCAGGTGACGTCACATATTAATTATCATATTTATGATGTCATTGCGTCGGGTTTGCATTCAGACAAGTTTTGGCACTTCAAATCTATTCTACTCTCTGAACTGTCAAATACTGTAATACAACTGAATGCCCAATAATGCATTTTGCATTTACATATTTTCTGTTGTCATACATAAAACAAGTATAAATAGTGACTAAACACACTACGTTAACCAGGAGTCACTCTATCTTTACTCCTTAAATCCTGATTTATAATTGCGACATTGTCTGATTAAATCAACATACATCTACACTAAAGAACAACTATATGCGGTGGTCTAACTATGTGCATATTAACAGATGAAATATGTTCATATTTATAAGCCCAAACAGTAAGCAACAGGTGCTTGGAAACACTGTTTTATACCCATTTATTGACGAATCGGCTGCAGTACAGCCAAAAGAAATCACTGCTTCTCTGCCGCGGGTCACTGCACAGAATAGATGCCAAGGCTAAAGTCAGATCTCGCGCTCGTGGTGCAGTACTGGTTAAATCTTACAACTGAATGAAAGCTAAGGTTTATCCATAAAAGTCGCTACATTTTTCAGTATGTTCCTTTTATTAAAAAAAGCAGCTAAAATGGTCTGAAAGTTGCTAAATATAATGCTAAAGTCATGTTCGTTTGTGAGACATGGGAGCTGATGGCAGGGGGCTGTGGATATTTCTGGAGGTCAGTGTGGATATTGTGGAGGGCCGCCACAATAAATCAATGTATGGGAAACACTGGTTGATACAGTTTGCCACGTTGGATGAAGAGTTTATGACGTGCGCGCCAGATTTACACAATTTACATCCAACCGAGGTCAAAAAATATGGAAATTCGTAAAGTGGAATTTGAATTTTATCTTCCTGGGCAGGTCGCAATTTACCTGGGCGGGATGCCCACAGAGAGTATGTATGGGAAACACTGACTGTATATATAGCCAGCAGTACAGACCTTTTACCAACTGAAAGCCTCATCCTGCATTCATCCTGTACAAATGTATTTAATAGCTTCTTATTTCGACATGTTATATTGATGATCACGTAACATGACAATCCATGACTGTTATCAATCAATGATGAACGATCGGGTTTGTTTTGAAGGGATTTGCTTTATATTGAAACCATAACCTGGGAAGTGTAATTTCAAAGAACAAATGCACTGGCACTGAGTTTGGTCTGATTTGTACATGTTTTTTGGATAGCTTCCCTCTGGTCCCATGTCAGTCAGAGGAGAGGGAGTGGGTGCAGAAGGGAGAAAAGAGCCAGGAACGACCACAGCTGCTGGATGATGGGACTTGGCCAAGGCCCCCTGCTTCCGCTCTCATTTTCCAGCGTTGAGGAGTGAAGCGTGCTCAATAAGAGCAGAGTGGACTAGGCCACAGGGGCAGCAGGGACACAACCTGTCAGAAGCAGCAGTGCCAACCCACTGAGCCATTTGGAGGTACTGACGACTCAAAGTGACTTTCATGAGTTCTGCTCTGAGAGTTGACATTGACCCGTCTCCAGCCAGCAGTAAACATGCACATCATTTTATTATAGTGCACAATCCACTCTGGAAATTTTCAGAGTCCGGAGGGAGTTGACATAAAGTGATGGTGTAAAAGATAATACAAGATTGTCAGTCTGTATCAGCTGTCAGGGACAAAGTAAATGCCTATATAAATATACTTATAAGGTCAAGGTCAAGGGCTTCATTGGAAACATGTAACACCTGCTTGACTCAATGCTATACAAAGTACCTAAAATGTAGTTTAACACGCTGAGCCAGGTCAATGGGCCAATCAGAAGATGCAAAGTCTGTTGGAGGCAAAGAAGAAAAACACACAGATTTTGAATTTTTTTATTTTTTTCTATTCACTGCTGTGTTTTTTGTAAATGATTAAAGAGCTGATGTAATAAACAGTGAACAGTAATTAAGACTTGGAAAGATGTATGACATGAAATGTCGATAGGAAAAAAAAATACAATCAAATTTAAATTCTGTTGAAAATGGAAAATGACAAATTCAAATAACATGAAATATACTCTTCAATAATAATAATAATAATAATAATAAAACCTCTTTAGTTGATAATTCCCTTTAATTCTTTGTGAATTTTTTGACTTTTATTTGTAAGTCTTAGTTTCTCTTATTTAATCATGCCTATTTATTGTAGACCAATAAAGTTTCTGCTTTACTGTATTTGAAACCATTTGTTTTCAAAAACACAAATTCAAATTAAGATTTCAACCAAAAATCAATACACAAAATGGACGAACCATTCACAAGTTACTTTGAACGGTGCAAAAGTTATGTTGTCAGGGATCTGGAAGGAGGACCCAGTTGCAGTGTGAGTAACAAGGGTTTGACAAAACAGACCAATACAAAAGGGTTGTGAGGTGCACAGGTGATAACACAACAGGAACACCGTAAACAGACAGCTAGGGAAGGCCACTGGAATAGCCTCAGACATCGACTGGCAGAATACTATAGCAGCAGAGGGGGCGGCAAGACCAAACAAGGCACCATAGAACAGAGCTCAGATACTTGTTGACCGACTCTGAAGCGGACCAAGTGCCAGGCAGGTAGATCCAGTGGCAGCACTCACAGGAACAGGTCAGGACAGGAACTCTAACACAAAGAGACAAGACAGGACAAAGCTCCCCAGGAACACAATTAATCCAAAGCAAGCATGGTGATAAAAAAAAAAAAAAAAAAAAAAAAAAAAAAAAAAAAGGTAAAAATAAATTAACCATCACATAACTTAAATATCAACCAAAAATGCAGACAAAAGATCAGGACTAAGAGAACTAAATGAATACTAAAAAGCAAAAAAGACCAAATCCAAAAAACAAGGAGCAAGACAAGAACATATAATTACTAGAGCACAAGATCAAACAGGCTGGGAGACAGGAACACATACTCAGCCACATCCACAGAGACAAACACAGTAACAGTGAGGGAAAGAATTACCACAAAGACAATAGGGCAAGGGGCACTAAGTAAGAATGAAAACACAAGGAACAGGTGAGCACAATTAGACCAACAAGGCTAACAAGAGGGTGGGGTAAAGAGGAAACGAGAAGGGGCTAGAGAAGCACATGATTGAGAAAAACAATCAACTAGGCCATGTGCTGACACAAGACAACATAGGCACAAGAAACAAAAACACAAGACTAACAGAGTGTCAGGGCAAAACCCTGACATTATTTAAACCAGATAACCCTTCTTGTCAGAAAAAAAAAATAAATATCTGTAAACAAACAAGATGTGAACTATTATATTTACCTCAGTCCATTCAATTAATCAAACTGATTTTGGAAACTTACCTCAGTCCAGTCAACGAATCAATTTGAGTTCGGGGAAAATTCAGGAAAAGAAAATACCTCTGTCCCTCAGAGCTTAAAAGGAAAAAAATCCATCAGCAGAACAGACGATGAATTGATGAGAAGATGAAAAGTTAAAGGTTCAAACTCAGTCTATGGGTGGCTCGCCATCTTTTTTCCTCAACACGGCTTGATGCATCCACACCAGGCACGTAACTCACAGCAGAAAATCCAAATTCCAACGCATACAACAAAACTGTCCTACAGTCGTGGCCAAAAGTTTTGGCAGTGACATAAATTTTGTGTTAGCTAATTCAGTATTTGTAGATTATTTTTCCACGTTTCTATAGTATACTGAAAAACAATGATATGCATATCACAAGTTTTAAAGGCTTTTATTGGCAAAAAAATATAACAGAGCCAATATTTACAGTGTCGACCCTTGTTCTTCATAACTTTTGCAATTCGCTCTGGCATGCTAGATATTAGATTCTGGGCCAAATCCTGACTAATGGCGATCCATTCTTGCCTTGTTAGTTCTTGGAGTTGATCACAATTTGTGGGCTTCTGCTTGTCCACTCGCCTTTTTAGGACTGACCATAGGTTCTCTATGGGATTGAGATCCGGAGAGTTGCCTGGCCACGGATCCACAATTTCAATGTAATGATCTTTGAGCCACTTCTTTTTCACTCTTGCTTTGTGACATGGTGCTCCATCATTCTGGAAAATGCATGGATCATCACCAAATTGCTAATGGATCACTGGAAGAAGTCTCTCTTGCAGGACGTTTTGATACCATTCTTTATTCATGGCAGTGTTTTTGGGCAGAATTATGAGAGAGCCCACTCCCTTGGTTGAAAAGCAACCACACATATGGATGGTCTCAGGATGCTTTACTGTTGGCACGTCAGAGGAATCATGGTAGCGTTAACCTCTTCTTCTCTGAACAATCAATGTTCCAGATGTCCCAAACAGTCAGAAGGGAGCTTCATCAGAGAAAATAACTTTGCATAAGTCTTCTGCTTTCCAATCCTTGTACTTTCTGCAGAATTTCAGTCTGTCCTTGACATTTTTGTTGGAGAGAAGTGGCTTCTTTGCTGCCCTTCTTGACACCAGGCCATTGTCCAGAGGTTTTGGCCTGACTGTGCACCTGCTGCCATTCCTGAGCAAGCTCTGCACTGCTGGTGACACGATTCTGTATGACTCCTCAGGAGGAGACGGTCCTGATGCTTGCTGGACACTCTGGGATGTCCTGAATAATCCTTCACTGCAGTCATACCTATCTCCTTGAAGTTCTTGATGATCCGGTAAATCGTTATTTCAGGTGCAATATTCTTTGTAGCAATTTACTTGCGTGTGAGGTCATTTTGATGCAAAGTGATGATGGCTGCACATGTCTATTTGGAGGTAACCATTGATAACTTTAACACAATGATTGGAAGCACTTCTTCCCTCCTTTTATAGCAATCAGTCTGATCTTACAATCTATGTAGTACTCATTCACACTTTCATGTGTGCTGCTTATATGATTAGTCAATTAATGTTAGCCCATCATTTTCTTTTCTTTTTTTTTTTTTTTTTTGGGTGGGGTGGGGGGTGGTATTTTTGGCCAATGAAGCTTTTAGCAATTGTTTAAAATGCATCACTCTACAAAATAATCTAGAAACAATGTAAATGAACACCACAACAGCTTAAGCAGCAGACTTTGCAAAACACAAAATTTATGTCACTGCCAAAACTTTTGGTCATGACTGTACAGACAGGTTAACATTCTTAGAAACCACATATAACTCTGTTTCTCCAGTATGCACTTTTTAAACCAAGATTGATGTTCATTATTTACAGCATAGGCCATTCCTCACATACAATGAACACATCTTTTCATTTTAACAGGCATAGTAATACAATTTTAATTAATCACATGTACAAAATAAACCTGTAACTCAGCTATTCCTCTGAATTAATAGTGTTTTGAAAATCTTTTACACCACTAACTACAGCGATGACTCCAGTAACTTCAGCATGACACAGTAGGTAAACTTCTTTACAAACTTAACAACTGATCAGTATTTTACCTCTAAACAACTCATCTACTTTATTTAATCCTTGTGAAAAACTCTCTAGTTATATACATATATATATATATTATACTTTTTTTAATACTTAACATATATATATATATTTATTTTTTTTTTTTTTTATATACATATATATATATATTTTTTTTTTTTTTAATTTGTTTTTCAATCAGAATTCTCAAATTTAATTCACACACATTTTCTCTGTTCCTTGTCTGTCTCTCACCTGCGCCTCCAGTTTTTTTTTTTTTTTGGACTGCAAATTAACTAATTTATGTAGGGGTAACTAACACTTCAGTATAGAGACCAATTCAATTAACAAGCTACTTATTAGCATGCCTATAATTAACCTATTGGTTGTTTATTACTTATAAAGCACATATTCTGCATCACCATATTCTACATCCCTAATCCTGCCCCTTAAACTTAACAACACCTTACTAACCATTAATGAGCAGCAAATTAGGAGTTTGAGAAAGAAGTGGAAGTTAATGGTTTATTAATAGTGAGAATTGGACCTTAAAATAAAGTGTGACCGTTTTATTTACCACAAATGCATAAGTAAAAGCGTAAGCTGCTTTGGATATAGATAGCTGCAAAATGTAAAGCATCTTAAATGCATTTAGTTTACCAAATAGATAAGCTTCACCCTTTATAAATAATAGTGATTGATAAATATCATGGACTTGACCTTTTTTAGGACTGGCCATCTGTCCGGGGTGCTGCTGCCCAAGACACTGGGACTGACTCCAGCACCCCCGTGACCCTACAGAGGACGAGGTTTGGAGAATGGATAGATTGATGGATGGGTGGATGAATGAATTAACTTTTTATTATCAAACTTTAGAGTAAAATCTAAATATTAGTATCTAAATGGTACATTTTAATAGCTTTTTAATAGGTACCACCCCAGTGACAACCTTTTGTACCTTTTTTTCTGAGTGTATTGGTAAAGAGAAGTATATATTTCAAATGCATGCGACTCCATTTTACTCCATTTCAATCACCTATTAGCTGTTTTACATTTACTGAAATAGTTGTGCCATGTGACAAATTCATTTATAAATATTCCATGTAGTCTCTCAAATGATGTGAGGTCTGCAAGTATAATAATTCTACAATAATTAGAAAAATTGTGTTTAAAATAGTTTCGATTAATTAAAGCATGTCACTGCTGATACTGCTTGACATTGAATAAGCAGATTTGAAATGCCTCGATTTTTGTATTTAGCAGCAATTTAGTATGCATCTGAAGGAGGTTGTGGGGGAAATGGTGTTACATTCAATGAACTGAATGTTCAGCTCTAAGCTAGATTGAAGTCAACAAAGTCACCCATGGATGGCACAGACCCTTGAGGATTGACAGGCTGTCGACAGTTTTAACATAAGCGAAGAAAGATGACAGAGT
This sequence comes from Cyprinus carpio, assembly GCF_018340385.1. Taxonomy (NCBI): domain Eukaryota; kingdom Metazoa; phylum Chordata; class Actinopteri; order Cypriniformes; family Cyprinidae; genus Cyprinus; species Cyprinus carpio. The sequence continues at coordinate 18,636,325 of NC_056585.1, read as the reverse complement.
TACAAAAGGGCTGCGGGGACCTAAGTGTTCAATGGAGACTGTGAGACAGCTAATTCACTGGTAGGAGCCGTGGGGAAAGCATGGCTTCTTATCATTCCCCAGTCCCCTCTTTGTTCTGCTGGAGCATTCAGTGCTGTGATTCACCAGACGCACTGGAATAAATGTGGGTTTTTTTTTTTTCTGTGCTTCTTTATTATTTTTGCGAAAGTGACTAGAGATGAATATTGTTGTTGATAACAGCTCTTCCATCTGTAGCACCGCAGATGCCGAGTTCATCTACTACATCTAATTTGAGATCAAATTCCTGCTGTTGTGTCTCGGCTGTGACATCTCTGTCTAAACCTTCCCTAGAAGGCTGGAGGGGGGCTTTGCCTATCTGATTGCGATTGTAATTGCATGCGGCAGAAAACCACCACAAAGTCATCAATCAGCTGGTATCCATGGGAGGTTTAACCGAATTTCATTTTCCCATTTTGCAAGACTTATAGCTAGTGTGAGCGTCAGTCCACGGCAGGGAAAATTAGTTTAATGGGGAATGTCATATGCACTGCGTGGTGTGGTAGCATCCATCAATACGCTGGCCACATGTAGTCTTTTGTCAAAAGTTTACCGCCTGTATACACTAAAATAACCTCAGTTGTACATGCAAACATATGTGTGCGTAAGAAGTTTTAGATGTAAAAAGAACACGTTTTTAGGGCTGTTCAGAAAAATAAATAAATAAATAAATAAATAAATAATTCTGCATTATGACCTTTTTGTAAAGCTGCCCACTCAGTTTTTTTTTTCTTTTTTTTTTCTGTCTTTAAGATACAGTACCTTTCTTTGACACGTGAGTACATGTACAAGTAGAAAGATAAGATCCACAAGCTGTGCTTCTTTTTGGACTCCTACTTTCTTACTTTTTAATCTAGTGAAGAACTTGTATCAACGAGCAATATAAATCACATCACTGTCGTAATTAGCTGTCAAAATACAGCTCAGAGGGATTTTGCAAGTAATGGTTTCATTGTCACAATATACGAATTAGGTTTGTATGTGAGGCTGTCTGGAAGCTGCTAAGGTGTCTCCTGCGGTTTGCCGAGCTTTCGCCTCCTGGGGTCCACTTCATCATATCAGGGAAATAAAAGCATGCTAGAAGAGAAGTTGATAAGAGATACATAGTAGGCATCAAACAACCTGTCAGGAAGGATGTTTCTCACAGGTACTTTTTATGCACCTTTACAAGAGACCAAATATGTCCTGTAGATGCCTTCGAATGCAGTAATAATGTAGATTTGCACAAGGAGTGTTAGTAATAGTACTTTTTATGACATGCCTGCAGTGGAAATCACTTTTTTTTCTTTTCTTTTTTGGTGTAGATTCATAGTACTTGCAAGATAAGCAATAAAGTACATAGAAATTCTGATTATTATTATTTTTTTTCCTCCTCTTCCTTAATTAGAAACTTGAATAGATTTAGGTATGATACCGTCATTTAAATGAGTATTTATTTTTCATATTTTTAAAATGTAATTGATTCATGCGATGGCAAAGATGGCAAACCATCACTCCAGTCTTCAGTTTCACATGATCCTTCAGATCAAGTTTTTTTTTCTTTCAGAATTCTTTAATGAACAGAAGGTTCACAAGAACATCACATATTTGAAATATTTTTGTAACAGTTTGAAACTATCAGTTTAATTATTCATTCTTTGCTGAATAACTTTAATAAATAGATAAATAAAAACATACTGACCCCAAACTTTTGAACAATGCTGTATAAATATCTTTTTTTAAATACTTTTTGAGATATTTGACGTGATGTTTGCATATAAAATTAAAATCAGTGTTCCTTCTTATATCTGTTAGCATATCGATTGCGATTGATACTCCTTTTTTGCATCTTTTCTACACTGCAAAGATGTTGTATTGCACTGATTCTCATAAATAGATGTTAGGCAACAAGAAATGTTCTATATGAAGTGTGATGACAACTGTAAAGATTGTTTTTTGTTTGTTTGTTTTGGCACTTTACAAACAACCAAAGCCTAAAAGCATACTTGAAACACTGTTGTGTTGCGGCCATGCAAGCACTGATGTTATCTTCCAGGAAATGCAGATCTAGTTAAATTGTTGCTATTTCATTTTTGCCTTTGTTTTGATTAAAATTGCAGACTGTTTTTTGTTGTTGTTCTCAGGGAAGGTGAATCAGTATTTCCTGTAGTGCCGAGGGTCTTTGTGGTCCCTTTTTGTTGGTCTCCTTTCCTTTCAGCCTCATTTCTTCTGCCTCATTTACAGGCTGATTGGAGCTGGGCAGCCGGATAAAGGCCAAAGCACTACAGCCTGATTCACTCAGATAATGAATGAGATCCATAATTAGTAAGAAGAAAGCTTCTGTCTTTCATATGGCATGAATAGATTTGGAGAGAGGGACCGAGTGGGTGTGCATATCCAGTGATTTGTGAGTGAGACCTTTGTGTCATCGCTAATTGCCGCTAATGAGTTGTCTGTTCAGACCGTGTGTCAGTGGAATGAGAGCGTAACTCCCATATATCAATGTTCTCATTGCATCCTCTTGTCCTTACATCAGTTTTTTTGTGTGTGTGTGTGTGCTCTCATCATACCTCCATCATCATCAGGTACATCATTCTGAATTTGAGCACAGCAATAGCATCTGGACTCTTAGAGGTTAATTTTTAGCATGCTTCTCTAGCGGATGAAGATTTTTGCCCCAGGTGAGGACATCATTGCACATTTATGAAGATTTTTGCGCTGGTGAAGATATTTCTTCAAAACTTGGTTGTCTTTTTATATTTGTCTACAAAAGAACTAGTGCAATACTTCTCCCAAGGAAGCCGAAGAAGAGGAGATATTTCCCTCTCAGAGTAATTGCTAACTGGGTAAGAGGTAAAAAGCTAACTGTGGCTGTGATTGACTGAAATTCATGTCCCCTTTGCACTGAGGCTCAATTACAAATACTTGATCTCTAACATCTTGGCAGGGGGTATTGACTCTTAAAGGTGATAAGTTTGGTTTTGATTTGATTGAATTAATTTCCCTGACCCTACACGCATCAAAAGAATGAGAAGAAATAAGGGCGATGATGTCATTAAAAAAATGTCAAGTTATAGTGCTGCAGAGTATCAACCTTATTAGCATTAGCATTACTAGCCACGGCCCGACAGGTGTCGTAATACCAGATTCGGCCATGGGAGGCGATATGCGGGCAACATAACCACCAGCCACCCTGCAATACACGAATAACTCGCACGGCTTGTGGGCGTATTTGAACCTGATGTCAAGCAACCGCGCTCGTAATCACAAATCAAATCCGATAATAAAAGGTTTAGAGTAAACATCGGCACTGCTTTCCATCGCTGGAGACAACTGATGACTTGAAAGAAATGAGCTTCGACTCCGAACTTGCAACATTTCTTTTGGATTGGTAAGTAAGATGCTGTTAGTATTTCGCTAGAAGTTTGTTTTATATGTTTGCGTATTTTTTTCCGGGAAGTTATAACATAGAAATGTATCGAAGGCTGTTCGATAAACGTGCTAATGTTAGCGATGGCTAACCGTAGCTGCGTTTGATAGTAAGCTAGCTATAACTTACCCACAGATCCGATCCGGTTTTCACCTGTTATCTACCAAAGCCCGTCTCTACCAAGCTGATGCTAAAATGTAACATTACCTAAGAAGCTTGAAATGTCTTCGATGATAATGAACCCGAGAGAGAGAGAGAGAGAGAGAGAGCGCGCGCACTCACTCACTCACTATATTCAGAGCGGTCAAAGTTTTTGAAAGCGTGTGAAAAAGTCAATTGCGTGTGTCTCACGGTGAATGATTGAGAGTTTGCAGCTCTGGTTACGTTGGTTGGCGCTAGCTTGGTCAACATCAGCTGTCTGATGTTGACCAGTTGACAGAATGCTGTCTGTCAAATTAATTTAATTCAAATAATGTGTATATACAATTCAAAATGTAATATGAACAAACGAATATGAACATATTCACTGGTAAAGGTGAAGGGGAGTAGCTTGAAGATGTCACGTTTCAAAATCACTTGACATCACCCAACGTTCCTCTGGAGGCAAAACGTCCTTTAGGCTTCGCCTATGGCTCTAGGGTTTGTGAAGGTAGGGGCGGAGCATAGAGATGCCTCGTTTTGTTACTCTAGAGTAGACCAATTCACTTTATTGAGGCATACTGCCCCCATCTGGTAATGGAATGTGGAGTAGACTTGATTTTTTTGCCAGCTCCAACATCTTGGCAGGGGGTATTGACTCTTAAAGAGCATAATCAGAAATTATGGCAAAGCTTTGTGTGAATGCACCCTCTGGATGGTACTTAATCTCAGGTTCACTCTAGTTGTCTCTTTTTGCTGTAATCCTCTGTTGGAAATATTTTATAACACCTTTAAAATCACAGTCGCTGTGTGAAATGAAGGTACATGGTGAACATTTTACTATTATATACTGTAAAATATATTTTTATGGAAAATTATCCTTTTCTTCATAGAGTTTTTATTTTTATTTTTTTTTTTTATGTATTTTTGATACCTAAGAAAATCTGAACGCAATTACTGAATAAAATCTCTTGAGGCATCAAGTGACCTCAGCCTCTTGCATTTTGTAGATTTAGTGGGTGTAAAGGGTGGTGTCATATTGACATTAGGTTAAGGAGAAGTTTCTAGGTTGTGCATATGCATGTGTGAAGCTCTGCTAACACAGAGACAAAAGTTTTGAACCACCAAAGCCGCTATGGTGTCTATGGTGTGGAGGTTTGGGCTGTGAAGGGGGAGAGGGTTGAGTGAATAACGAGTAGTCTGATCTGCCTCTGCCGTGGCTGAGTGGAGACGAATATGCTGCAGTCATTTAGACATGTGATGGAATGGAGATGTGACAGATTTCTAATAGATGTGTAAATTAGTAATAGGCGTATGCTTGACATATTTGAATCTGCCACTGACATGCAATTGTATTTCCAAAAATCGATGTGTGTGGTTGAAATTGACTGTCATTTCTTACCATTAACTTTTGTACTGGAACATCTCATTATTCCCAGAAGCAGAACACATGCTTTCCGCAAAGAAGGTCTTGTGATTGTGGTTTTAAAATTGTGATGGCTTACTAAAACACTATTTGCATAACTAGTTAAGTATTTGAAAAGCATGTGTGATTTGCAAAACAAAGCACTAGTGTTAAAAAATAAAATATGAATATGCATTATAGACAGGGATTTTGTATAAATGCTTTGTTTTAAAACTGGTTACTTATTGGTCAAAAACAGGGTTGTGCAAAATTAAGAATTGAAGAAATACTATCAAGTTTATTTGTATAGTGCTTTTCATGTTACAAATTGTTGCAAAGCAGCTGTACAATATATGTTTCTACAATATATTTAGTAGTAGCTTATCAGTGGTGACTATGTCAGTAAATGTACATATGGCAGAAATGTATGGAAAAAAATCAATTAAAGACATAATCAAACAGATTACACTATTAACAGCAATTATTATATGTTGCAATCAAACTTGTAGCAAAATTTGGTAGTTCTGTATGTTGTTTCAGGGTTGGCATCATCTGAGGTCCTCTGAGGGGTTGGCATCATCTCTTTTCTGGTGTTCTGGATCTAGACTGAAGCTTGTGTAAATCCTAGTTACCACGGGATGTCAATCATTTGTCAGTCATTTGATCAGATATAACTGCAGTACAAGATTATGAGATGCATTATATGAATGCTTGGCCAAAGAGATGTCTTTAATCTAGATTTAAACAGAGAAAGTGTGACTGAACCCAAACGTTATCAGGAAGGCTATTCCAGAGTTTGGGAGCCAAATGTGAAGAAGCTCTACCTCCTTTAGTGGACTTTGCTATCTTAGGCACTACCAAAAGTCCAGAGTTTTGCGACCTTAGGGAGCATTATTGTAGCATGGTAGAAGACTAGTTAGGTACGCAGGAGCTAAACCATTAAGGGCTTTATGGGTAAGTGGTGTGTGGAGATTCTAAGAAATCCACATGGTGATAGAGATTCTGAGAAGAAGTCCACGTATTTAAATTAAACCCAAGTGTTGTTGAGAGATTCTGAGAAGTCACGTACTCAAAATGTGTTCTATTCATAATGATAAGTTTCATTTCAAAAGTTAAAAATTAATATTTCATGGAAAGGATATATTAACAGGTTTCATTTTTATATTCAAAAATGTTTTGGTAAATTTTATGGTATATTTCATATGTAATTTCATAGTATTTCTAACTGCGTAGTCAGCTGAGTCTGTTTTGCATATGAAGTTGAACTGCACATATTGTTCTTTTGTATCAATATTTCTTAGAATTATCAGTATGATACTTTGAATCTAAAAGAGGAAGAAGTCCAAAGTCGAGACATTGACGAGACTATTTTTTAAAGGTCAGGTGTTATTAGTGATAGCCAGATGATGACTTATGTCTAGAACAACAGTATATAAGATAGACTCTGCAAAATAGAATAGGGTTTGACTTTCTGAGACTCTGGTCTCGCTATCTTTTCAGCTCACTTCCTCTTCTTTGGCTTCACTCGACAACTCTTAGACTCAGACTTAGAACTCTTACAGGTTTTTATTCAAATTCAGATACCTTGAAATTCTGATACTTTGATATTTTGATACTTTAATATTTTAATACTTAATACTTTGGTATTTTTGATTTAAAACAAATAACTGTTTATGTTTTAAATTACAATTGTATTAATGTTTTGATTAATACTGGTTGGGTTCAATCCATCATAAATGGATTGTTATTAAAAATGTACTAACATTGGATTTACATTTTCTATATTTGAAGGTTGTTTTTATTACCCAGAACTTTATTTCCAAGTTATGATTTGTGGTTTCTGTTCTCTATATTCTTTTTAATAAATTTACATATTATTACACCTTGACCGTCTGAATTGGATTAAATTTTGCATCAGTAAGTAATAATATTTTATAACTGATACGGAACCTAATAGGTAGCCAGTGCAGAGACTGTAAAATTGGGGTAATATGATCATATTTTCTTGACCTGGTAAGGACTCTAGCCGCTGCATTTTTTGGACTACCTGTAGCTTGTTTATTGAAGATGCAGGACAACCACCTAGCAGTGCATTACAATAGTCCAGTCTAGAGGTCATGAATGCATGAACTAGCTTTTCTGCATCAGAAACAGGTAGCATGTTTCGTAGCTTGGCAATGTTTCTAAGATGGAAGAATGCTGTTTTTGTATCATGGGAACACTGAGCTTAATAAAAAACCTTGGATTGTTTTGGTTATTTTCTATGAGTTTGTGGATATGCTCGGCCTTGGCAGCTTTTTAAAGCCTGTCTATAGTTGTACATACTGTTTTTCCACGCAATTCTAAAAACATCCACATTTTCTCTATTTGAGCTCAAGACTACGAGTTTCTCTCTTTAGAACGTGGGTATTACTGTTATACCATGGCACAGTACGTTTTTCTCTAACCTTTTCAATTTGATGGGGGCAACAGCTTCCAATGTATTAGAGAAGATAGTGCCCATGTTGCCAGTCATTTCATCTAGTTCATGTGTATTTATGGGTACACAGAGCAGTTGAGATAAATCAGGCAGGTTATTTGCGAATCTGTCTTTGGTGGCTGGAACAATAGTTCTGCCCGGACAATAACGTGGAGCCATATAATTAATATCATTAATATGCAGAATCCATGATACAAGGTATAAAATAACTGGTCAGTAACATCAGCATTTTGAGGTATGATATGTATATTAGTAAGATCGATTCCATGCGACATAATTAAATCTAGCGTATGATTAAAACAATGAGTGGGCCCGGTGACTCCAAAAGAGTTTATTAGGTCAGTAAACGCAAGTCCTAATGCATCATTTGTATTATCAATGTGAATGTTAAAATCTCTGACAGTTAGCACTTTATCTAAATTTACCAATAGGTCTGAGAGGAAATCTGCAAATTCTTTTAGGAAATCTTTATACGGTTCTAGTGTTCTATACACAGTAGCCAGAGCAAAAGATATGATAGATTTCTATTAAAGATTTGATATCTGACAGTGTAACATTGAACAGAAGTATTTCGAAAGTGTTAAAGTTAAAACTGTTTTCTGTTTTATGTTTAGAATTTAGATTTTTATTGTTTATTGTTGCGACAACGACGACAAGTCTGACGGGACTTATGCTTAACAGTAGCTTGGTGGAGTAGACTCATTTAGACCAATATAATTATTTGGTTTTAGCCAGGTTTCAGTCAAGCAGAGTACATAAAAACTATTATATGTGATCATTACATTTACAATAACTGCTTTGGGTGCGAGTGATCTCATTTTTAGGAACCCAAATTTTACTGAACCTTTCGTGTCCTCGTCAATACGTGGGTAGTGGTCCTGACACGATGATCATTGTCGCGAGCAATGTGCTGCGCATCGTCTCGATCAGGGTCCTGAAGTCTCTCTTCAGCATCGCTGTCTGCCGCAGCTTGGTGTCGTTAACCCCAGCGTGCAGCACAACCGTGCCAGTGCACTCGTTGCCCTACAGGAGGAAGCAGGGGGGAGAGGTGGTCCGTGTCTTCCGCTGTGGGTGCACCCAGGGTCTGTGGTGTCCCGTCATTGGAGTGAAGGACATCTGGGAAGATTGTGTCCTGGGTGCACGGGGCCTGTGTATAGAAACACACGGAGTAGAGGTGATGGAAGAGTTAGTGGCTCACAGTATACTTTACTTAGACTTGTTTGTGTGAGTCAGGGATGTTTGTTTCGTGGGTGTCTGTTCTCTCTGTTGGGCCTGCTTCTCCACCAGGTCACGGATCTGCTTCTCCATGGCCTCCAGCTCGAGCTGCACCGAATGCAGCTTAAACGTGTTCTCACCTGCACTCAAAGGTAGACACACATCTGCCATTAAAGCAAGTAACAGCAAGTAAAACAATGGTAATGTGTGTGAATAGATTATTAGCAATGTAAGCGAAATTAGTTGCAACCACGCTGGTGATGTTAATGGGTTATAAGCTAATAGCGGACTCAGGAAATCAAAATAAAACTAGTGATAACAGTATATTCACACGTTATAGAAACGGAAATATGGTGTATAAAATTTTATATCAGGATAATAAATAGACAATAAAAAATTAACTTGACTGAGCTAAGACTCAAAACACGCGGCATCAACAAACAGGAAGTGACGTTCACGAGAGGGAGTAATTTATCCATCCATCCAAAACTTTTATTTGTATTGATTTATTCTTTTTCAAAACTTTTGAACAAAGATTGTTTCTAGTTACAAAAGAGTTTGAATTTCTTGGAATTTTAATTAACTTCATTAACTTCAATTTGGAATTTTGTGTGTTTGTGTGTCATCTTGTGTGTTTCCTAAACTCAATTTTAGGGATTCTCAAGTCATTCCTGAATGGAGCACATATATTAAATGACTCATTAAAATCAATACTGATTTTTGAACAGTGTATCATATGAACTATCTCAGTCTCAGCTTATACAGTATGTGCAATTTTGTACTTCAACAAAATAGATAACATTACACACAGCATTGCTTTTTACAGTGATTGACACTCTTTGCATGTTTCCCTTGACTAAGACTTGAACTGAGGCTTCATCAATATACCAGAAAACAGGTTTCTCTCTCTCTGCTTATTTTCTTGTGTGATTAATCACCATTTTTTGTTTCTTCAGGGAATCAGTAATGAAGTTTAAGATAATGTTCTCTTTCTGAGCCCTGCTGTATGCATATATTCAGCTTTAATTGCCTCCTTCCTAGTGTGCATTAATCTCAGGGAAAAATTGACCTTTAGTGTATAATTGGTGAGTAAAATATATCGACCCTTGTGAGAAAAAAGATGGCTAGAGTGGGTGGTATGACAGAGATTTTCCAGTGTTTTTACATCCAAAATGTGGCAATGAATCTTGTTAATGATAAATTTCTACCCCACTTTAAAATCTGTATGTAAAGAAACATAAGATATATATATATATATAGTGTGTGTGTGAGTGTGTGTATATATACACACACACACACACACACACACACACACACACACACATATATATATATATATATATATATATATATATATATACATACATATATACATACTCTTCCAACCCAGTGATGTCTTATTTGACCACTGCATTCTTAAAATACAAGAGTAAAATAGTAAAAAGATTAAAATAGCAAAATAGTGTTATAACTGTGAAAACAGAATTCAAAAAGGGACAATATTTATTTATCTATTTTTATTTTTTGGTGTGCTTTTTCTTTCACTATAACCTTGTCACTTTATATCACAGTGAGCTGTGTGATGGGTCAGATGCTGGACAGTGGGCAATGATGCCATTCATAGCAGCTGCTGTACAGTCACCAGCATGTTGGACACCCCCACAACCCCCTGGAGTGCAGCATGGCGTTATGGTTAAATTTATCTATCAAGAGAGCTTTTAGAGAGCGTATTTTCCACATCAAATAGGAGAATTGTTTTAAAAGTTGTTTTATGCGTTGTTTAATGAGCGCATTTTTATTCAGTTATGTTATTTAGTTATGTTTTTGTGTTATGCACTAGCAATAAAAGTTTGGGTTCAACAAGGTGTTTAATGTTTTTGAAGAAGTTATTGTTAATGTTATTTCAAAATTATTTAAGAAATAAAAGGTCCAAAAGAACAGCATTTACTTGTTAAAAAAAAAAAAAAAAAAAAAATTCACTACTGTCAAGTTAATGCTTCCTTGCTGGAAAAAAAAGAAGTAATTTTTAATTTATTTTTTTCAAACAAAATTAGTCTCTCTGACCCCAAACTTTTGAACAGTAATGCATATATTGTTAGCTATTTTAGAACAGTAAAAGTTGCTTTTAAAAATCATCCTTTTGTTTATCCAGTAAACACTTGTTCATAACATCACACGTGTGCATGGCTCTTGTCTAATTTTGTGAGGCTCATAAGATGTGTGTTTATCAATTAAATGCAACCATGTGCCACGTCCTTCCTGTCTTTTTTAAGAAGTGTGCCATAAAAGCTAGGTCAGGAAACTAGCTTAGAAAACTTCTTAAGGTTCTGAAGTATCCATTACAGGGAAAGTGGAGAGCTAGGTCAGGAAACTAGCTTAGAAAACTTCTTAAAGTTATGAAGTCTCCATTAAAGGGAAAGTGGAGAAAAAAAAATATATATATATATATATATATATATACTGAGCCGGTGGTTTGTTTTGGTGAAGCAAATACTTTAGATTATTTCTGAGGGACTGAGTTCAGGTAAAAGGTGGTCATAGTGCTTCAATTACTTTTGCCCCCCTCCTTGTTTTACTAAAATTACATTGAGAGTCTCAGCACTCCAGAGACTACCCAGAGTGATGTGCGCTGTTCCCTGCATGGAGGTCATATTTGTGGTCCTCTTTGCCTCTAATTGAAAACCATGAGCCCAGGACTCTATGCAGACATGGAAAAGTATTGTATGAAAAGCAGATTTTATAGAATGTCTTTGTGTGTTTAATTTATCAGACAAATAGGATGACAAGTCGATGAGGCTCCAGAGCTCTGTAACTTCAGAATAACAGTGTAAGATGTACAAAACAACATAATCTTGACTTGTATTTCATTGCTTCCAGGTTTCATTTGTGCAAGTGAAAGGTCCACACTGTGTTCCCTTTCACTATATGAGTAGGTCAAGCAAGTGTTGTCATTTGTTAGACGTTTCCTCTGGAATAAAGCTTCAGCATCTTTCTAGTATCAGTAAACAGTTTTCAATAATTATGAGTAGTGTATCAATAGATAATGTGAACTTACATATGAACTTCGGTATTGGAGAACACAAGCTGTTGTACTATCAAGCAATTCTTCTTATTATTGTAAGACATCTTCGAGAGAGATCATTGGAAACAAGTTTCAAAAGAAAGCTTGTCTCGCCTGTTTTTGAAAAGAAAGCCTTTCATGGATAATTGCAGTGCTCTCTTCATGTACAAAAAATAAATAATAATAATAAAAAAACAACCAGCTCACTTTATTTCGCAGTGAGATCCCACAACCCAATCACAAGTTTTATTGGAGGTCTTCACTTTGTATTTGAAAGTTTGCTTGTGTTACTGTGAAAGTCCAACAGAAATAAGAGACCTGAGAAGTGGGTGTTAAACAACAGCCTCTCTCCACAATGAAACATTGACTCAAATTAAAAAGATCTCAGAGTCATACAACCTTGAAATACAAGGGTGAAATTACTGTACATTCATAAAAGATCACAAAAGCAGTGTGACTGCAGTGGCACATTTTTTAAACTCTCAAACTCTAGTTTAGACACGTTGCAGGCTAGTAATTAGCACTCCTTCCCAGTCAAATACTGACCAGTGTCAAGGAGAAAGAATTAGATAATTGTTTAACCTTCATTTAACTTTGTGTGAGTTTCGGTTGAGCGCTGCAGAGTAAGAATTGGCTCTTTCACTCTTCTGCCTAACCTTTTATTAATTACAGATTGAATTTCAGATATTGTGTGCATTTCAGATGCAAGATGTATTTACCTGTTTCACAATATATCAGTTAAATTAATTAACTTGCATTTGGTACAAATTGGGTGGATTAATATTACAGGATTAAGTAGAGGAAAAAGGCAAAAAAAAAAAAAAAAAAAAAAAAAACGGAGGGAGAGGTTTTGTATGTTTTTTATATTTCTCTAATGTGTAGTGCAAGGTCAAGTGTATTGTAGAGCTGCCAGAGCTGCTGCTCTTACTGTTCAGGGTTCTCAATTGTATATTTTGAGCATCTATACATCATTTTATGATTGCATTGTGAAAGAACTGAAGACCCACTCAACAGATGATACTTCATCAGTATTAAATACTCTGCCAATTGCCCCTCTCTCCGTGTTGAATATTATTTTTAAAAGCCTTCAGTATACATCCTTGTTGGCACAACATTGAAGACTCATTACAAAGGGGGCATTCATTCTTTACTAATGATTTAGAATTGCTTCCTTGATTCACCCACTTATTTTCATCACTGAGGTCAAAGTGTCTTCTCTTCCCCTCTTCACAAATCCCCTGTTCAATCTCTGAGCATTATTCATCATTCAGGAATGGACCACTGCATTATGAGAAGAGGGGGAAAAGTCAGTTGATGATTGCAGACATTTTGAGTACTTTTTCTTGCTTTTTCCAGAATGTTTGACTAGTGTTGTTGGCACAAATAATATTAATATAAAATAGGGATTCACAAGATTACATTTCTGGCTGATACAATAAGGGGATCATTATATTCATGTGATCCAATAAATGGTGAGTATTAAAATTATATACTGTTTAAATTAAAATTTAAATACAAGTGATTTGGGGCATCACAAAATTATAATGTGCAGGAGGGAAAATTAATATTCATTTGCAGATTAATGTTATTTGTTGGTATTTGAATGACTTTAAGTGAGTGGTATATGGCAGCAATTGTAATCTAAATGTACAAAGAGAAAATGAGATCAATGTACAATTAAATATATCCATCTCTAATATCAGCCAATATGGCAGTTTATAGGGATGCACAATAAATATTGTTTTTATTGTGCATCCCTATGAATTGTGGTATTTTATATGGCCCTCATTCAGAACATTTATTTCTTTGTCCAAGTAACCTTGTGTTCCACAAAGGAAGGCACAGTTCTATTTTTCTTGGAATAAAACAGATAAATTAAATGCTTTCCCATGATGCTCCTCCTAACAATGTTAGCAAGCAGCACAGGTGTGGCACATCTTGCCCTGTTCCTGCTAAAAGAAGTTAATTTGGCTGTTGAGCGCTGTTAATGTGGAGTACATTTTATCAGGAAAATTCAATGTGTCATATTCCCTGTGAATAAGAAGTTAAAGGATTTATAGTATTGCTGAACCTAAAAATAAAACAATTGTCTTTTGTTCTATATGCTTGTTTTCAATTATTTATTTCTCACTTCCTCCTTTTCATTCTTACTTTGACTTGTAACACTATATAGATGTTGCTTATCCATAAGCTCAACAGACGCACACACATTTAAGTAATGAGCTGTACTTAAATGAACTGAAATTTGATGGTAAATATGGTGATTTCTATGTGATGACTTGGTTAGTCTGTTTGAGTCAGCACTGTTTTACAGAACTGCAACTTTTACTTTTTCAGCTTGCTTTAACAGATTCTTGTAGTTATTATTTCATACAGTTCCAATCCTCAGTTGCCTCTACTTAACATTATGTTCAGTGCCATGGGAGGGCTTCAAAAGACTCACTCATATTGTCAGCTCTTTGAAAAGGCCGTTTCTGTGCAAGACTTGCCACTCACTTTGAATACAAAGGAAAATTTGCCATCATTCAAACAGAAGAAAGTAAAAACAATAGCAAGAACTCCCAAGGCTGAGATGCAGCTTTTGTATGAGGTTTATTTTCTTTAAGGGAGTTATAATAATAATAATAATAATAATAATAATAATAATAATAATAATAATAATAATAATAAATCATAAGACTCATGTTCAAATACATCTTTATAAACATGTAAAACATTTCAAATATTTTATAAACATTTTCAAAATGAAAAATGTTTATGTCTGCTAATCATACATGTGCAGTACCCATTTCCTGCTTTTCTTTATGCAGTATCATTTTAATTTGTTACTTTATTCTATATAAAATAAAGTTCTCTAGATTTAGATGATTATTGCTCTGACAGGAAGAGGTACAACATATCAAATTCTAAATAAATAGATAAATAAATAAATACATAGTTGTTTTCATTTGAAGTTCTGCTTGTCTTTAAATTATTCTTCACTTTGTCTTTACTAATTCTTTTGATATAGTTGGAACCAACTGTCCAGTGAAATAGAACAGAGAAAAAATTACAAGCACGAGGCATCATAGTACATGATACGGATGATAAAGCATCAATAAATATAGGTTGATAAAAAAGCTGGTTTCTTTTGTCTAATTAGATGCACTAATTAAGCAGTTTCTTTATTAATTCTGTCAAGTAATTACAGATACATTCGTACAGGCACGTTGCTAAATTCAGTTCATACATATAAATCATCTATTATTGATTCATTCAAAATTGCACATGTGCACAAGATGCTTCTCCAGTCTATAAATAATCTCTGCACTGACACTGATATAATTCATCTGATATCCCTGTAGATGAGAAGAAATCAGATTGTTCAGTTGAGTAAGGGGTTAAGCGTAATTTATTTTCTGTTTCATGACATCCATACCTCTGAGAACCCAAGACAGGCACTGAGTGTTTCCCAAGGTGGATTGTTTACAAGAGTTTGAGCCTCAGCAGCTGAGCTGTGTTCATAAAATTACATAGAATAACCAATTATCCATCTTTGGCTCTGTTGAAATCCATCTCAACACACCAGAGAGTGGCTGTTGTCCTTATGCTCATGGAGAAGAAACATCCTCAGTCATTGCTTCTAAATATAGAAATCATGATAGATTGATAGATAGATAGATAGATAGATAGATAGATAGATAGATAGATAGATAGATAGGATAAGAAGGTGTGTATTCCCACCCATTTAATGTGGTCTTACATAGAAACACTAAACAAAAGGATACAGGCTCAGTTTATTATTTCACCCAAACTTTTGATTGATACTTAATGGCATGTACAATATATCCATTGACAGATACCTCCATGTGATGACAGGTCAGGCACAGAGAGCATTGATTAAACAGCAAATGAGCGTAAGGAAGCCAGCTTTGGTGGAGAGTGTCTGTCGTAGTGTGAGTTGATGGAGTACCTCAGAGCAGCAGCAGGAACCACACCTGCCTGTCTGGGTGAAGAGGAGTAGAAGAGACGGGGGAGCTGACAGGTTGCCATGGGTCATGAGGGGAAACCTTTCTACTCGCATTCAGCTCAGTGCACACACTCCCCCATCGAGCAATCTATTTTTGCACACTTTCTTCTCCTCTTAGGGAGCCAAGGGCTTTCTAAAGTGCAGGCTTTCTAAATGAATTAATGATACATACATGCATATTGAACTGGGGGCAAATGTTGCACAGTCATATCTTGCCAAAAGATTTTGTGAGTGTGTTTGTCTCCCAAAGTCTGGAAGTTTTTTTTAGGCCTAATGTACAAATTTTAGAATTTGTTCACCATTAAAACACACTCTACCTCCACAGCAGTCTAATGTTACAACTACCTCTGACAGTAATGAGGTCAATTAATATAGAGAGAATTTCTGCTGCATTACTATAATGAAAAAAAAAAAATGGCTATGAAATTATACCAAACACACGCTGTGGATAACACCAGCATCTTATCCTGAGGGGCGGGCCGTTGTTTCCAGCGTCATGTACTGTATCAGGAATATTTTCTCATTTGTTTTGAGCTGAAGATGCAATGCCTTACAGCTCTTGTAGCAAATACATTGCTGAACAACTGAACTGAGCGAGAAATAAAAAACCTTTCATATTTCTATTACTATATTAGAATTCAGGGCAGAATCAATGAAATTCAGTGCATAAGTTTTTCCCTCTCTGTACCAGAGGTTGCTTAAGAGCTATCAATCTTAATATTGAATTGCGAGCAGAGATCGCCTAGAGAGAGAGAGAGAGTGCGTGAGAAAGCACACAGGGAATTATCCGAAACACAGATATACAGCGCAGAGGAATAAATCTGGAATTGTGAGAAGAAGCTGAAATTGGCACTGGTTTGAAGAATTCCACTGGGCTACCTTTTAATTAGGTCTCTTAGCCCCAGGCTGTGCATTGCCACTGCCCTGACAGTATGCAAAGTTCCTGGAAGGCCTTAATAGGATGATTGACCGCTATAGTAAAGAAACTGATGATAGCCTTCATAAGCATTGCGCTTGTTTAATTACCCTGGGGTTTACAGCACATGATGAATTGCTGCATCATAACCACATGCATAAAGATCGATAATTGGAATAGCCTGTTTAGAATATTAACGATAACACTTTTTTTCCCCTTGTTGCTTGCTCATGACTCACTCTTGCAAATAGTCATCTGGCATATTTCTCAGCCGATTGTTATTTGCGCCGGTACGGATCAATGCACTGTTTCAGTCTTCACTTTTCCTTTCTAAATTGCGATTGGTCCCTGTCAGTGTGCTGTAGGTGCCGTGGCCGGAGAAAGCATGTCTGTGAAAAGATGAGCTCAAATTGTCCAAGGCACTTCTTTATGAGGTGTATAAATCACACTGTAGGTGTTCACGGTTGTAAGTTTTGTATTTAGTTATTTTATTTTTGTTTTTTGGGTGTTAGAGGGCCGAGGCCATTATTATAGTCTTTTGTGCCCCAACTAATTGGCCGGCAGGGGAAATCAGCTGTTGAAATGGCGTCACGAGGGGCATGTGCTGTAAAGATGAGCTTTTGTTTTGGAGGACCTGTCACGGGCCAACATTAACAACATGCATAAGAAGTATCTTCAGCTCTCCTGCAGGATTGGCCATTTCAACTGGGTAAAAATGGCTTACAGGACTTCCCCACACTTAGAAATGAGGCAGGACTGGCCATTTCAACTGGGTAAAAATGGCTTACAGTAGTTAGATAGATTTAGAAATGAGAGCGAGAGATGGCTTTTTACAATTCTTCATTGCAAAGCATCTTTACTTATTTTACACTGAAAGGTTTTCTTATGTGTATCTTACTTATTTTCAATGTAAACGTATGGGTAACTTTGCAGTACACTGAGTGACACAGAGATATTGTCAGTCCACATATATTTTTAATAAATTTTATAATGGGTGGAAATTTTCAACAGTCAGATCAGAGATGGCCACATCTATGATGTGACCTCATTCATTCAGAATAGATTTATACCTTTTTCTTTTCTCCTCTCACACCTCTCTCTTTATTTGCCTCTAAATATACTGTATCACTGCTTTCACTCTTTCATTCAACTCCTGCTTTATTGCTAATAACCTGTCCATGAGCAAATGTGTCTTTTCAAGTAATTACTTTATTTCCCCTTTCTGGCTTCATGAATCTCTGCATCTGAGTCATAGTATGCTTTAGAAAGATAGCCAAGAATGTCAAACACAACTTAAGCCAAAATGGTAATCAAAGTTCTGTACAATTATATTGATATACAGTGTGTGCATTAGATGGATGTTTTAATGGGTGCAAATTGCAGTGGGATTTTTTGTGATTTTTTAGGGTGTGTGTTGATTTAATCTTTCTAGGTTCTTTTCTATTTATTTATATTGCATAGTATCTTTAGCTCTGCTAAACGGAACATTGTCATAAAATATCCTATATCATATCCTTATATCATATAATATAATGATTTTTTGTTTTGCTATGCTGAACGTTGTATTGTAATATTCTATGCTATATCTTTTCATTATATTATATAATGTTTTAGATAATGTGACTGATGACCGAAGTAATGGCTTCTGAAATTTCAGCTTTGCCATCAGAGGAATAAATTACAATAAATAAAATAGAAAACAGTTATTTTAAACTACACTGTAAAAAAAAAAAAAAAGAGGAATAAATTTCTGTCTCCAACACATCTAAATTTTTTAATAGGCCTAACTGAATTTGTGTGAATTTCTGATCACATCTAAATGTTTCAATTGGCCAAATTGAATTTGTGTGAACTGAATTTAATAAATTTAAGTAGGCCAATTGAAAAATTTAGATGTGACCAGTCTCTAGAAAATATTGAGTTGGAGTTTTTTTTTTTTTTTTACAGTGTATAAAAATGTCACAATAGTACTGTTTTTATTGTATTTCTTGTCAAATAAATGCAGACTTGGGGAGCATATAAGAGACTTTCTTAAAAAAAAAATTAATAATTAGTAGTTTATGCTGAATATAAAATAGCTTCCAGAAAGACAACTGAATTTACAGTGCAATATCTAATTCCCTTAGCTTGTAAATGACCAAAGGGTTGGTATTATCTAATGAAGAGTTAAAGGAAGCCTGTCAACATGATAAATGCAGAAAGAAGCAGAAATTTCATTATAATCTCTCCTTTTACATGCTGTAGCAGATATTGGCTTTTTATGCAAATGATAGAATCTGGATACAGATTATACTTGGTTAATTTACTGAAGAGTGAAATTTGAATGGACTTTTTTTTTTTTGAGTTTGTTGGTGTGACTACCCTCTCTTTTCTCCAAAGTCCTTCATTAACACATTTTTTTATTATTATTTTCATAAATTATATTGAGAGAGCAGGATCATTGGAGGAGTTGGTTTTTATTAAATATGAGCCTTTATTAGGTCTGTATAATCTGGCGGCAATGACATTCATTCTCTTCTGTTGTCACCTTTCACCACAGACAGATTCACTATTTATTATTTGAAGTTTGATTAAAGCAGAGATGTTTGTTGTTTGTTGTTTTTTTGATGTGGTCTGTCTAGGAGGAGTTTGATTATATTTGTTTTGTGTTTGTGGTCTTGAGTCGGTGCATAAGCCGTTCGTTGGCCAGTTTAAAATCAGGGAAGGGATGTTGTAGTGGATGAGAGAATCATTATACTTATATGTGTTATTGTTTATTATATGTGTTTTAAAAATTCATTTAGAGATTTGTATGTGCTGTTAGTATTTTTATTGTGTCTTCAATGTTAAGGCCATGTAGCCTACCTTAATATTCAGAGAAAATTGGCTCTCTTATTGGTTGCCTGAAGCTTTTGTGTGAGTTAGTAAATCTACTTGGTTAGGGTGGAATGAGAACAGTTACTGTTGTAAGAAGTTCATTCAGCTCCATGTCCTGTATCAACCATTTAGCTCATTACAGAAGGGAAAAGACATTTGGGAAGCAATTCACCTCAATGAGAAAGCACTGATAACTTTCTTTGAAATTGACATGAACTCATTGCACCTTTTTATGACCTTTTCAAGGTGAAATCCTTATCCACAACCTCATTACAGTCTAATGGAAAAGACAAATGTGTCATTTTAGGTACAGTTGGTCTGAATGTGGTAAACACTCTCACAGCATGTCTTCTTCATGTTCTTGAGGGGCTTTAGGTTGCACACTCCTGATGTTTCCAAGCTACATTTTGCCAGGATCTATAAT